>NW_024714758.1:0-34146 GCF_018991925.1 Homarus americanus
TATATTCGATCAGGGGCCTTTGTTATACTCGATCAAGGGACTTTGTTATACTCGATCAGGGGACTTTGTTATACTTGGTCAGGGGACTTTGTTATACTCGATCAGGGGACTTTGTTATACTCGATGAGGGGCCTTTATTATACTCGATCAGGGGCTTTGTTATACTCGATCAGGAGACATTACTATACTCAACCGGGGAACTTTGTTATACACGATCAGGTGATATGTTATACTCGATCAGGGGATGTGTTATACTCGATGAGTGGACTTTGTTATACTCGATCAGGAGGCTTTGTTATACTCGATAAGGTGACTTTGTTATACTAGACCATGGGACTTTGTTATACTCAAGGAGGGGCCTTTGTTATACTCGATGAGGGGATTTTGTTATACTCGATCAGGGGCCTTTGTTATACTCGATGAGGGGGCTTTGATATACTCGATCAGGGGACTTTGTTATACTCGTTCAGGAGGCTTTGTTATACTCGATAAGGTGACTTTGTTATACTCTACCATGGGACTTTGTTATACTCGACGAGGAGCCTTTGTTATACGCGATCAGGGGACTTTGTTATACTCGATCAGAGGACTTTGTTATACTCGATCAGGGGGCTTTGTTATACTCGACCAGGGTACTTTGTTATACCCGATCAGGGGGGTTGTTATACTCGATCAGTGACATTACTATACTTGACCAGGGAACTTTATTATACACGATCAGGGGATGTGTTATTCTCGATCAGGGGATGTGTTATACTCGATCAAGGGACTTTGTTATACTCGATGAAGAGGCTTTGTTATACTCGATTAGGTGACTTTGTTATACTCGACCATAGGACTTTGTTATATTCGATCAGGGGACTTTTCTTATACTCGACCAGGGGACTTTGTTATACTCGATCAGGGGGGTTGTTATACTCGATCAGGGACATTACTATACTTAACCAGGGAACTTTGTTATACACGATCAGGGGATATGTTAAACTCGATCAGGGGATGTGTTATACTCGATCAAGGGACTTTGTTATACTCGATCAGGAGGCTTTGTTATACTCGATCAGGTGACTTTGTTATATTCGACTATGGGACTTTGTTATACTCGATCAGGGGACTTTGTTATACTCGATGAAAGGACTTTGTTATACTCGATCAGGGGACATCACTATACTAAACCAGGGAACTTTGTTATACACGATCAGGTGATATGTTATACTCGATCAGGGGATGTGTAATACTCTATCAGGGGACTTTGTTATACTCGATCAAGAGGCTTTGTTATACTCAACGGGGGGCTTTGTTATAGTCGATCAGGGGCCTTTGTTATACTCGATCAAGGGATTTTGTTATACTCGACCATGGGACTTTGTTATACTAGATCAGGGGACTTTGCTATACTCAATCAGGGGCCTTTATTATATTTGACCAGGGGACTTTGTTATACTCGATTTGGGAACTTTGTTATACTCGATCAGGGGCCTTTGTTATACTCGAACAGGGGACTTTATTATAATCGATCAGAGGACTTTGTTATACTCGATGAGGGGGCTTTGATATACTCAATCAGGGGACTTTGTTATACTCAATCAAGGGACTTTGTTATACTCGATGATGGGGCTTTGTTATACTCGATCAGGGGACTTTGTTATGCTCGAAATGGGTCCTTTGTTATGCTTGACCAGTGGCCTTTGTTATACTCGATTATAGGACTTTGTTATACACTATCAGGGGACTTTGTTTTACTCGATCAGGGGACTTTTTTATATTCGATCAGAGGACTTTGTTATACTTAATGAGGGGCCTTTATTATACTCGATCAGGGGCTTTTGTATACTCGACCAGGGAACTTTGTTATACACGATCAGGGGATATGTTATACTCGATCAGGGGATGTGTTATACTCGATCAGGGGACTTTGTTATACTCGATGAGGTGGCTTTATTATACTCGATAAGGTGACTTTGTTATACTCGACCATGGGACTTTGTTATACTCGACGAGGGGACTTTGTTATACACGATCAGGGGACTTTGTTATACTCGATCAGAGGACTTTGTTATACTCGATCTGGGGACTTTGTTATACTCGAACAGGGGACTTTGTTATACTCGACCAGGGGACTTTGTTATACTCGATCAGGGGACTTTGTTATACTCGATGATTGGACATTGTTATACTTGATCAGGGGGCTTTGATATACTCGATCAGGGGACTTTGTTATACTCGATCAGGGGACTTCGTTATACCTGATGAGGGGGCTTTGTTATACTCAACCGGGGTCCTTTGTTATACTCGATGAGGGGCCTTGGTTATACTCGACCAGGGGACTTTGTTATACTCGATCAAGGAAATTTGCTATTCTCGACCAGGGGACTTTGTTATACTCGATTAAGGGCCTTTGTTATACTCGATCAAGGGCCTTTGTCATACTCGATCAGAGGACTTTGTTAGACTCGATGAGGGGAATTTGTTATACTCGACCAAGGGGCTTTGATATACTCGATCAGGGGACTTTGTTATCCTCGATCAGGGGACTTCGTTATACCTGATGAGGGGGCTTTGTTATACTCAACCGAGGGCCTTTGTTATACTCGATGAGGGGCCTTGGTTATACTCGACCAGGGAACTTTGTTATACTCGATCAAGGGAATTTGTTATTCTCGACCAGGGGACTTTGTTATACTCGATTAAGGGCCTTTGTTATACTCGATCAAGGGCCTTTGTCATACTCGATCAGAGGACTTTGTTAGACTCGATGAGGGGTCTTTGTTATAGTCGATGAGGAGCCTTTTTTATACTCAATCATGGGCCTTTGTTATACTCAACCAGGGGACTTTGTTATACTCGATGAGGGGAATTTGTTATACTCGACCAGGGGATTTTGCTATACTCGATCAGGGGAATTTGTTATACTCGACCAGGGGACTTTCTTATACGCAATCAGGGGACTTTGTTATACTCGACCAGGGGACTTTGATTTACTCGATAAGGGGACTTTTTTATATTCGATCAGGGGACTTTGTTATACTCGATGAGGGCTCTTTGTTTATACT
Organism: Homarus americanus; assembly: GCF_018991925.1. Taxonomy (NCBI): domain Eukaryota; kingdom Metazoa; phylum Arthropoda; class Malacostraca; order Decapoda; family Nephropidae; genus Homarus; species Homarus americanus. The sequence continues at coordinate 3,051 of NW_024714758.1, forward strand.
CGATCAGGAGACATTACTATACTAGACCAGGGAACTTTGTTATACACGATCAGGTGATATGTTATACTCGATCAAGAGGCTTTGTAATACTCAACCGGGGGCCTTTGTTATACTCGATCAGAGGCCTTTGTTATACTCTATCAAGGGACTTTGTTATACATGACCATGGGATTTTGTTATACTAGAGGAGGGGACTTTGCTATACTCGATCAGGGGCCTTTATTATATTTGACCAGGGGACTTTGTTATACTCGATTTGGGGACTTTTTTATACTCGATGAGAGGGCTTTGTTATACTCGATCAGGGGACTTTGTTATACTCGACCAGGTTTCTTTGTTATGCTCGACCTGTGGCCTTTGTTATAATCGATCAGGGGGCTTTGTTATATTCGATTAGGGGACTTTATTATACTCGATGAGGGGCATTTGTTATTCTCGATCAAGGGCCGTTGCTATACTCGATCAGGGGATATTGTTATACTAGATGAGGGGACTTTGTTATACTCGATTAGGGGGCTTTGTTATACTCGACCAGGGTCCTTTGTTATGCTGGATCAGAGGACTTTGTTATACTAGATCAGGGGACTTTGTTATACTCGATCAGGGGCCTTTATTATAATCGAGCTGGGGACTTTGTTATACTCGATTAGGCGACTTTGATATACTCGATGAGGGGACTTTGTTATACTCGATCAGGGGGTTTTGTTTTCCTCGATCAGGGGACTTTGTTTTACTCCATCATGGTCTTTGTTATACTCGATCAGGGGACTTTGTTATACTCGATCCGAGGACTTTGTTATACTTGATCGGGGACTTTGTTATACTCGATGAGGGGTCTTTGTTATACTCGATCAGGGGACATTACTATACTCGACCAGGGAACTTTGTTATACACGATCAGGGGATATGTTATACTCGATCAGGGGATGTGTTATACTCAACCGGGGGCGTTTATTATACTCGATCATGGGCCTTTGTTATACTCGATCAGGTGACTTTGTTATACTCGACCATGGGACTTTGTTATACTCGATCAGGGGACTTTGTTATACTCGATCAAGGGTCTTTATTATACTCCATCAAGGGCCTTTGTTATACTCGATCAGGGGACTTTGTTATACTCGAGCAGGGGACTTTGTTATACTCGATCAGGGGCCTTTATTATACTCAATCAAGGGCCTTTGTTATACTCGATCAGGGGACTTTGTTATACTCGACCAGGAGACTTTGATATACTCGACCAGGGGACTTTGTTATACTCGATCTGAGGACTTTGTTATACTCGATCAGGGGACTTTGTTATACTCGACCAGGGGACTTTGTTATACTCGATAAGGGGACTTTGTTATATTCGACCAGGGGTCTTTGTTATACTCGGTCTGAGAACTTTGTTATACTCGACCAGGGGACTTTGTTATACTCGATCTGAGGACTTTGTTATACTCGTTCAGGGGACTTTCTTATACTCGACCAGGGAACTTTGTTATACACGATCAGGGGATATGTTATACTCGATCAGTGGGATGTGTTATACACGATCAGGGGACTTTGTTATACACGATCACGATGCTTTGTTATACTCAACCGAAGGCCTTTGGTATATTCGATCAGGGGCCTTTGTTATACTCGATCAAGGGACTTTGTTATACTCGATCAGGGGACTTTGTTATACTTGGTCAGGGGACTTTGTTATACTCGATCAGGGGACTTTGTTATACTCGATGAGGGGCCTTTATTATACTCGATCAGGGGCTTTGTTATACTCGATCAGGAGACATTACTATACTCAACCAGGGAACTTTGTTATACACGATCAGGTGATATGTTATACTCGATCAGGGGATGTGTTATACTCGATGAGGGGACTTTGTTATACTCGATCAGGAGGCTTTGTTATACTCGATAAGGTGACTTTGTTATACTCGACCATGGGACTTTGTTATACTCAACGAGGGGCCTTTGTTATACTCGATGAGGGGATTTGGTTATACTCGATCAGGGGCCTTTGTTATAGTCGATGAGGGGGCTTTGATATACTCGATCAGGGGACTTTGTTATACTCGATCAGGAGGCTTTGTTATACTCGATAAGGTGACTGTTATACTCGACCATGGGACTTTGTTATACTCGACGAGGGGCCTTTGTTATACGCGATCAGGGGACTTTGTTATACTCGATCAGAGGACTTTGTTATACTCGATCATGGGACTTTGTTATACTCGACCAGGGTACTTTCTTATACTCGATCAGGGGGGTTGTTATACTCGATCAGTGACATTACTATACTTGACCAGGGAACTTTATTATACACGATCAGGGGATGTGTTATTCTCGATGAGGGGATGTGTTATACTCGATCAAGGGACTTTGTTATACTCGATGAGGAGGCTTTGTTATACTCGATCAGGTGACTTTGTAATATTCGACCATGGGACTTTGTTATATTCGATCAGGGGACTTTCTTATACTCGACCAGGGGACTTTGTTATACTCGATCAGGGGGGTTGTTATACTCGATCAGGGACATTACTATACTTGACCAGGGAACTTTGTTATACACGATCAGGAGATATGTTAAACTCGATCAGGGGATGTTATATACTCGATCAAGGGACTTTGTTATACTCGATAAGGAGGCTTTGTTATACTCGATCAGGTGACTTTGTTATATTCGACCATGGGACATTGTTATACTCGATCAGGGGACTTTGTTATACTCGATGAGAGGACTTTGTTATACTCGATCAGGGGACATTACTATACTACACCAGGGAACTTTGTTATACACGATCAGGTGATATGTTATACTCGATCAGGGGATGTGTAATACTCTATCAGGGGACTTTGTTATACTCGATCAAGAGGCTTTGTTATACTCAAAGGGGGCTTTGTTATAGTCGATCAGGGGCCTTTGTTATACTCGATCAAGGGATTTTGTTATACTCGACCATGGGACTTTGTTATACTAGATCAGGGGACTTTGCTATACTCGATCAGGGGCCTTTATTATATTTGACCAGGGGACTTTGTTATACTCGATTTGGGGTCTATGTTATACTCGATCAGGGGCCTTTGTTATACTCGAACAGGGGACTTTGTTATACTCGATCAGGGGACTTTGTTATACTCGATGAGGGGGCTTTGATATACTCAATCAGGGGACTTTGTTATACTCGATCAAGGGACTTTGTTATACCCGATGATTGGGCTTTGTTATACTCGATCAGGGGACTTTGTTATGCTCGAAATGGGTCCTTTGTTATGCTTGACCAGTGGCCTTTGTTATACTCGATTATAGGACTTTGTTATACACTATCAGGGGACTTTGTTTTACTCGATCAGGGGACTTTTTTATATTCGATCAGAGGACTTTGTTATACTTAATGAGGGGCCTTTATTATACTCGATCAGGGGATTTTTTATACGCGACCAGGGAACTTTGTTATACACGATCAGGGGATATGTTATACTCGATCAGGGGATGTGTTATACTCGATCAGGGGACTTTGTTATACTCGATCAGGTGGCTTTGTTATACTCGATAAGGTGACTTTTTTATACTCGACCATGGGACTTTGTTATACTCGACAAGGGGACTTTGTTATACACGATAAGGGGACTTTGTTATACTCGATCAGAGGACTTTGTTATACTCGATCTGGGGACTTTGTTATACTCGAACAGGGGACTTTGTTATACTCGACCAGGGGACTTTGTTATACTCGATCAGGGGACTTTGTTATACTCGATGATTGGACATTGTTATACTTGATCAGGGGGCTTTGATATACTCGATCAGGGGACTTTGTTATACTCGATCAGGGGACTTCGTTATACCTGATGAGGGGGCTTTGTTATACTCAACCGGGGGCCTTTGTTATACTCGATGAGGGGCCTTGGTTATACTCGACCAGGGGACTTTGTTATACTCGATCAAGGAAATTTGCTATTCTCGACCAGGGGACTTTGTTATACTCGATTAAGGGCCTTTGTTATACTCGATCAAGGGCCTTTGTCATACTCGATCAGAGGACTTTGTTAGACTCGATGAGGGGAATTTGTTATACTCGACCAGGGGATTTTGCTATACTCGATCAGGGGAATTTGTTATACTCGACCAGGGGACTTTCTTATACGCAATCAGGGGACTTTGTTATACTCGACCAGGGGACTTTGATTTACTCGATAAGGGGACTTTTTTATATTCGATCAGGGGACTTTGTTATACTCGATGAGGGCTCTTTGTTTATACTCGATCAGGGGACATTACTATACTAGACCAGGGAACTTTGTTATACACGATCAGGTGATATGTTATACTCGATCAAGAGGCTTTGTAATACTCAACCGGGGGCCTTTGTTACTCGACTTTGTTATACTCGATCAGGGGACTTTGTTATACTCGACCATGGGATTTTGTTATACTAGAGGAGGGGACTTTGCTATACTCGATCAGGGGCCTTTATTATATTTGACCAGGGGACTTTGTTATACTCGATTTGGGGACTTTTTTATACTCGATGAGAGGGCTTTGTTATACTCGACCAGGGTCCTTTGTTATGCTCGACCTGTGGCCTTTGTTATAATCGATCAGGGGGCTTTGTTATATTCGATTAGGGGACTTTATTATACTCGATGAGGGGCATTTGTTATTCTCGATCAAGGGCCGTTGCTATACTCGATCAGGGGATATTGTTATACTAGATGAGGGGACTTTGTTATACTCGATTAGGGGGCTTTGTTATACTCGACCAGGGTCCTTTGTTATGCTGGATCAGAGGACTTTGTTATACTAGATCAGGGGACTTTGTTATACTCGATCAGGGGCCTTTATTATAATCGAGCTGGGGACTTTGTTATACTCGATTAGGCGACTTTGTTATACTCGATGAGGGGACTTTGTTATACTCGATCAGGGGGTTTTGTTTTCCTCGATCAGGGGACTTTGTTTTACTCCATCATGGTCTTTGTTATACTCGATCAGGGGACTTTGTTATACTCGATCCGAGGACTTTGTTATACTTGATCGGGGACTTTGTTATACTCGATGAGGGGTCTTTGTTATACTCGATCAGGGGACATTACTATACTCGACCAGGGAACTTTGTTATACACGATCAGGGGATATGTTATACTCGATCAGGGGATGTGTTATACTCAACCGGGGGCGTTTATTATACTCGATCATGGGCCTTTGTTGTACTCGATCAGGTGACTTTGTTATACTCGACCATGGGACTTTGTTATACTCGATCAGGGGACTTTGTTATACTCGATCAAGGGTCTTTATTATACTCCATCAAGGGCCTTTGTTATACTCGATCAGGGGACTTTGTTATACTCGAGCAGGGGACTTTGTTATACTCGATCAGGGGCCTTTATTATACTCAATCAAGGGCCTTTGTTATACTCGATCAGTGGGATGTGTTATACACGATCAGAGGACTTTGTTATACACGATCACGATGCTTTGTTATACTCAACCGGGGGCCTTTGGTATATTCGATCAGGGGCCTTTGTTATACTCGATCAAGGGACTTTGTTATAATCGATCAGGGGACTTTGTTATACTTGATCAGGGGACTTTGTAATATTCGATCAGGGGGGCTTTGTTATACTCGACCAGGGGCCTTTGTTATGCTCGATAAGGGGACTTTGTTATACTCGATCAGGGGCCTTTGTCATACTCGATCAGGGGACTTTGTTATACTTGACCAGGAGACTTTGTTATACTCGATCAGGGGACTTTGTTATACTTGGATCAGGGACTTTGTAGTATTCGATGAGGGGCTTTGTTATACTCGACCAGGGGCCTTTGTTATGCTCGATAAGGGACTTTGTTATACTCGATGAGGGCCTTAGTTATACCCGATCAGGGACTTTGTTATACTCGACCAGGGGACTTTGTTATACTCGATGAGGGGACTTTGTTATACTCGATCAGGGTCCTTTGTTATACTCGAACAGGGGACTTTGTTATACTCGATCAGGGGACTTTGTTATACTCGATCAAGGGACTTTGTTATACTCGATGTTTGGGCTTTGTTATACTCGATCAGGGGACTTTGTTATGCTCGACATGGGTCCTTTGTTATGCTTGACGAGTGGCCTTTGTTATACTCGATTATAGGACTTTGTTATACACGATCAGAGGACTTTGTAATACTCGATGAGGGGCCTTTATTATGCTCGATCAGGGGCTTTGTTATACTCGATCAGGAGACAATACTATACTCAACCAGGGAACTTTGTTATACACTATCAGGTGATATGTTATACTCGATCAGGGGATGTGTTATACTCGATGAGGGGACTTTGTTATACTCGATCAGGAGGCTTTGTTATACTCGATAAGGTGACTTTGTTATACTCGACCATGGGACTTTGTTATACTCAACGAGGGGCCTTTGTTATACTCGATGAGGGGATTTTGTTATACTCGATCAGGGGCCTTTGTTATACTCGATGAGGGAGTTTTGATATACTCGATCAGGGGACTTTGTTATACTCGATCAGGAGGCTTTGTTATACTCGATAAGGTGACTTTGTTATACTCGACCATGGGACTTTGTTATACTCGACGAGGGGCCTTTGTTATACGCGATCAGAGGACTTTGTTATACTCGATCAGGGGACTTTGTTATACTCGACCAGGGTACTTTGTTATACTCGATCAGGGGGGTTGTTATACTCGATCAGTGTCATTACTATACTTGACCAGGGAACTTTATTATACACGATCAGGGGATGTGTTATTCTCGATCAGGGGATGTGTTATACTCGATCAAGGGACTTTGTTATACTCGATGAGGAGGCTTTGTTATACTCGATCAGGTGACTTTGTTATATTCGACCATGGGACTTTGTTATATTCGATCAGGGGACTTTCTTATACTCGACCAGGGGACTTTTTTATACTCGATCAGGGGGGTTGTTATACTCGATCAGGGACATTACTATACTTGACCAGGGAACTTTGTTATACACGATCAGGGGATATGTTAAACTCGATCAGGGGATGTGTTATACTCGATCAAGGGACTTTGTTATACTCGATCAAGAGGCTTTGTTATACTCGATCAGGTGACTTTGTTATATTCGACCATGGGACTTTGTTATACTCGATTAGGGGACTTTGTTATACTCGATGAGAGGACTTTGTTATACTCGATCAGGGGACATTACTATACTAGACCAGGGAACTTTGTTATACACGATCAGGTGATATGTTATACTCGATCAGGGGATGTGTAATACTCTATCAGGGGACTTTGTTATACTCGATCAAGAGGCTTTGTTATACTCAACGGGGGGCATTTTTATAGTCGATAAGGGGCCTTTGTTATACTCGATCAAGGGATTTTGTTATACTCGACCAAGGGACTTTGTTATACTAGATCACGGGACTTTGCTATACTCGATCAGGGGCCTTTATTATATTTGACCAGGGGACTTTGTTATACTCGATTCGGGGACTTTGTTATACTCGATCAGGGGCCTTTGTTATACTCGAACAGGGGACTTTGTTATACTCGATCAGGGGACTTTGTTATACTCGATGAGGGGGCTTTGATATACTCAATCAGGGGACTTTGTTATACTCGATCAAGGGACTTTGTTATGCTCGAAATGGGTCCTTTGTTATGCTTGACCAGTGGCCTTTCTTATACTCGATTATAGGACTTTGTTATACACTATCAGGGGACTTTGTTTTACTCGATCAGGGGACTTTTTTATATTCGATCAGAGGACTTTGTTATACTTAATGAGGGGCCTTTATTATACTCGATCAGGGGATTTTTTATACGCGACCAGGGAACTTTGTTATACACGATCAGGGGATATGTTATACTCGATCAGGGGATGTGTTATACTCGATCAGGGGACTTTGTTATACTCGATCAGGTGGCTTTGTTATACTCGATAAGGTGACTTTGTTATACTCGACCATGAGACTTTGTTATACTCGACGAGGGGACTTTGTTATACACGATCAGGGGACTTTGTTATACTCGATCAGAGGACTTTGTTATACTCGATCTGGGGACTTTGTTATACTCGACCAGGGAACTTTGTTATACTCGATCAGGGGGGTTGTTATACTCGATCAGGGACATTACTATACTTGACCAGGGAACTTTGTTATACACGATCAGGTGATATGTTATACTCGATCAGGGGATGTGTTATACTCTATCAGGGGCTTTGTTATACTCGATCAAGAGGCTTTCTTATACTCGACGGGGGGCTTTGTTATACTCGATCAGGGGCCTTTGTTATACTCGATCAGGGGACTTTGTTATACTCGATGATTGGGCTTTGTTATACTCGATCAGGGTCATTTGTTATGCTCGACCAGTGGCCTTTGTTATACTCGATCAGGGGGCATTGTTATATTCGATTAGGGGACTTTGTTATACTCGACCAGGGGACTTTGTTATACTCAATCATGGGCCATTGTTATATTCAATCATGGGACTTTGTTATACTCGATCAGGGGGCTTTGTTATATTCGATTAGGGGACTTTGTTATACTCGACCAGGGACCTTTGGTATGGTCAACCAGGGGACTTTGTTATACTCGAACCAGGGGAATTTGGTATACTCGATCATGAGACTTTGTTATACTCGATCAGGGCCTTTATTATACTCGACCAGGGGGTTTGATATACTCTATCCGGGGACTTTGTTATACTCGGCAAGGGGGCTTTATTATACTCGATCAGGGGACTTTGTTATACTCGATCAGGGGACTTTGTTATACTCGATCAGGGGGCTTTGTTATTCTCCACCAGGGTGCTTTGTTATACTCGATCAGGGGACTTTGTAATACTCGATCAGGAGGCTTTGTTTTACTCGATCATGGGACATTTGTTATACTCCATCATGGTCTTTGTTATACTCCATCAGGGGCCTTTGTTATACTCTTCCAGGGGACTTTGTTATACTTGATCAGGGGACTTTGTTATACTTAATCAGGGGACTTTGTAATTTTCGATCAGGGGGGCTTTTGTATACTCGACCAAGGGGCCTTTGTTATGCTCGATAAGGGGACTTTGTTATACTCGATCAAGGGCTTTTGTTATACTCGATTAGGGGACATTACTATACTCGACCAGGGAACTTTGTTATACACGATCAGGAGATATGTTATACTCGATCAGGGGATGTGTTATACTCGATGAGGGGCCTTTGTTATACTCAATCAGGGGACTTTGTTATACTCGATCAGAGGGCTTTGTTTTCCTCGATCAGGGGACTTTCTTATACTCCATCAGGGTCTTTGTTATACTCCATTAGGGGCCTTTGTTATACTCCATCAGGGTCTTTGTTATACTCGATCAGGGGACTTTGTTATACTTGATCAGGAGACTTTGCATTATTCGATCAGGGGGGCTTTGTTATGCTCGACCAGGGACCTTTGTTATGCTCGATAAGGGGACTTTGTTATACTCGACCAGGGAACTTTGTTATACTCGATCAGGGGGGTTGTTATACTCGATCAGGGACATTACTATACTTGACCAGGGAACTTTGTTTTACACGATCAGGTGATATGTTATACTCGATCAGGGGATGTGTTATACTCTATCAGGGGCTTTGTTATACTCGATCAAGAGGCTTTCTTATACTCAACGGGGGCTTTGTTATACTCGATCAGGGGCCTTTGTTATACTCGATCAGGGGACTTTGTTATACTCGATGATTGGGCTTTGTTATACTCGATCAGGGTCATTTGTTATGCTCGACCAGTGGCCTTTGTTATACTCGATCAGGGGGCTTTGTTATATTCGATTAGGGGACTTTGTTATACTCAATCATGGGCCATTGTTATATTCAATCAGGGGACTTTGTTATACTCGATCAGGGGGCTTTGTTATATTCGATTAGGGGACTTTGTTATACTCGACCAGGGACCTTTGGTATGGTCAACCAGGGGACTTCGTTATACTCGAACCAGGGGAATTTGTTATACTCGATCATGTGACTTTGTTATACTCGATCAGGGCCTTTATTATACTCGATCAGGGGACTTTGTTATACTCGATGATTGGGCTTTGTTATATTCGATCAGGGTCATTTGTTATGCTCGACCAGTGGCCTTTGTTATACTCGATCAGGGGGCTTTGTTATATTCGATTAGGGGACTTTGTTATACTCGACCAGGGGACTTTGTTATACTCAATCATGGGCCATTGTTATATTCAATGAGGGGACTTTGTTATACTCGATCAGGGGGCTTTGTTATATTCGATTAGGGGACTTTGTTATACTCGACCAGGGACCTTTGGTATGGTCAACCAGGGGACTTTGTTATACTCGAACCAGGGGAATTTGTTATACTCGATCATGAGACTTTGTTATACTCGATGAGGGGACTTTGTTATACTCGATCAGGGGGCTTTGTTTTCCTCGATCAGGGGACTTTGTTTTACTCCATCATGGTCTTTGTTATACTCGATCAGGGGACTTTGTTATACTCGATTCTAGGACTTTGTTATACTTGATCAGGGGACTTTGTTATACTCGATGAGGGGTCTTTGTTATACTCGATCATGGGACTTTGTTATACTCGATCAGGTGATTTGTTATACTCGACCATGGGACTTTGTTATACTCGATCAGGGGACTTTGTTATACTCGAGCAGGGGACTTTGTTATACTCGATCAGGGGCCTTTATTATACTCAATCAAGGGCCTTTGTTATTTTCGATCAGGGGACTTTCTTATACTCGACCAGGGGAGTTTGTTATACTCGACCAGGGGACTTTGTTATACTCGATCTGAGGACTTTGTTATACTCGTACAGGGGACTTTGTTATACTCGACCAGGGAACTTTGTTATACACGATCAGGGGATATGTTATACTCGATCAGTGGGATGTGTTATACACGATCAGGGGACTTTGTTATACACGATCACGATGCTTTGTTATACTCAACCGGGGGCCTTTGTTATATGCGATCAGGGGCCTTTCTTATACTCGATCAAGGGACTTTGTTATACTCGATCAGGGGACTTTGTTTTACTCGTTGAGGGGGCTTTCTTTTCTTTGATCAATCGACTTTGTAATACTCCATCAGGGTCTTTCTTATACTCCATGAGGGGCCATTTTTATGCTCGACCAGGGGACTTTGTTATACTCGATCAGGGGACTTTGTTATACTTGATCAGGGGACTTTGTAATATTCGATCAGGGGGGCTTTGTTTTACTCGACCAGGGGCCTTTGTTATGCTCGATAAGGGGACTTTGTTATACTCGATCAGGGGCCTTTGTTATACTCGATCAGGGGACTTTGTAATACTCGACCAGGGGACTTTGTTATACTCGATCAGGGACTTTGTTAAACTTGATCAGGGGACATTGTAATATCTCGATGAGTGGGGCTTTGTTATACTCGACCAGGACTTTTGTTATGCTTTTGATAAGGGGACTTTGTTATACTCGATCAGGGCCTTTGTTATACTCGATCAGGGGCCTTTGTTATACTCGAACAGGGACTTTGTTATACTCTGACGAGGGTCTTTGTTATACTCTCGATGAGGGGGACTTTGTTATACTCGATCAGGGGCCTTTGTTATACTCGATGAGGGGGCTTTGATATACTCGCTCAGGGGACTTTGTTATACTCGATCAAGGGACTTTGTTATACTCGATGATTGGGCTTTGTTTTACTCCATCAGGGGACTTTGTTATGTTCGACATGGGTCCTTTGTTATGCTTGACAAGTGGCCTTTGTTATACTCGATTATAGGACTTTGTTATACACGATCAGGGAACTTTGTTTTACTCGGAAAGGGGACTTTTTTATTTTCGATCAGAGGACTTTGTTATACTCGATGAGGGGCCTTTATTATACTCGATCAGGGGCTTTGTTATACTCGATCAGGAGACATTACTATACTCAACCAGGGAACTTTGTAATACACGATCAGCGGATATGTTTTACTCGTTCAGGGGATGTGTTATACTCGATCAGGGGACTTTGTTATACCCGATCAGGAGGCTTTGTTATACTCGATTAGGTGACTTTGTTATACTCGACCATGGGACTTTGTTATACTCGACGAGGGGCCTTTGTTATACGCGATCAGGGGACTTTGTTATACTCGATCAGGGGACTTTGTTATACTCGACCAGGGTACTTTGTTATACTCGATCAAGGGGGTTGTTATACTCGATCAGGGACATTACTATACTTGACCAGGGAACTTTGTTATACACGATCAGGGGATATGTTATACTCGATCAGGGGATGTGTTATAGTCGATCAAGGGACTTTGTTATACTTGATCATGAGGCTTTGTTATACTCGATCAGGTGACTTTGTTATATTCGACCATGGGACTTTGTTATACTCGATCAGGGGACTTTGTTATACTCGATCGGAGGACTTTGTTATACTCGATCAGGGGGCTTTGTTATACTCGATCAGGTGACATTACTATACTAGACCAGGGAACTTTGTTATACACGATCAGGTGATATGCTATACTCGATCATGGGATGTGTAATACTCTATCAGGGGACTTTGTTATACTCGATCAAGAGGCTTTGTTATACTCAACGGGGGGTTTGTTATACTCGATCAGTGGCCTTTGTTATAATCGATCAAGGGACTTTGTTATATTCGACCATGGGACTTTGTTATACTAGATCAGGGAACTTTGCTATACTCGATTAGGGGCCTTTATTATATTTGACCAGGGGACTTTGTTATACTCGATTTGGGGACTTTGTTATACTCGATCAGGGGCCTTTGTTATACCCGAACAGGGGACTTTGTTATACTCGATCAGGGGACTTTGTTATACTCGATAAGGGGGCTTTGATATACTCAATCAGGGGACTTTGTTATACTCGATCAAGGAACTTTGTTATACTCGATGATTGGGCTTTGTTATACTCGATCAGGGGACTTTGTTATGCTCGACATGGGTCCTTTGTTATGCTTGACCAGTGGCCTTTGTTATACTCGATTATAGGACTTTGGTATACACTATCAGGGGACTTTGTTTTACTCGATCAGGGGACTTTTTTATATTCGATCAGAGGACTTTTTTATACTCAATGAGGGGCCTTTATTATACTCGATCAGGGGCTTTGTTATATTCGACCAGGGAACTTTGTTATACACGATCAGGGGATATGTTACACTCGATCAGGGGACTTTGTTATACTCGATCAGAGGACTTTGTTATACTCGATCTGGGGACTTTGTTATACTCGACCAGGGGACTTTGTTATACTCGACGAGGGGACTTTGTTATACACGATCAGGGGACTTTGTTATACTCGATCAGAGGACTTTGTTATACTCGATCTGGGGACTTTGTTATACTCGACCAGGGGACTTTGTAATAATCGATCATGAGGCTTTGTTTTCCTCGATCAGGGGACATTTGTCATACTCCATCATGGTCTTTGTTATACTCCATCAGGGGCCTTTGTTATACTCGACCAGGAGACAATGTTATACTCGATCAGGGGACTTTGTTATACTTAATCAGTGGACTTTGCAATATTCGATCAGGGGGGCTTTGTTATACTCGACCAGGGGCCTTTGTTATGCTCGATAAGGGGACTTTGTTATACTCGATCAGGGGCCTTTGTTATACTCGATTAGGGGACATTACTATACTCGACCAGGGATCTTTGTTATACACGATAAGGAGATATGTTATACTCGATCATGGAATGTGTTATACTCGATCAGGGGCCTTTGTTATACTCAATTAGGGGACTTTGTTATACTCGATCAGAGAGCTTTGTTTTCCTCGATCAGGGACTTTGTTATACTCCATCAGGGTCTTTGTTATACTCCATTAGGGGCCTTTGTTATACTCCATCAGGGTCTTTGTTATACTCGATCAGGGGACTTTGTTATACTTGATCAGGAGACTTTGCATTATTCGATCAGGGTGGCTTTGTTATGCTCGACCAGGGGCCTTTGTTATGCTCGATAAGGGGACTTTGTTATTCTCGATCAGGGGCCTTTGTTATACTCGGCCAGAGGACTTTGTTATACTCGACCAGGGGACTTTGTTTAACTCAATCAGGGGACTTTTTTATATTCGAACAGAGGACTTTGTTATACTCAATGAGGGGCCTTTATTATACTCGATCAGGGGCTTTGTTATAGTCGACCAGGGAACTTTGTTATACGCGATCAGGGGATATGTTACACTCGATCAGGGGATGTGTTATACGCGATCAGGGGACTTTGTTATACTCGATCAGGAGGATTTGTTATACTCGATAAGGTGACTTTGTTATACTCGACCATGGGACTTTGTTATACTCGACGAGGGGACTTTGTTATACACGATCAGGGGACTTTGTTATACTCGATCAGAGGACTTTGTTATACTCGATCTGGGGACTTTGTTATACTCGACCAGGGGACTTTGTAATACTCGATCATGAGGCTTTGTTTTCCTCGATCAGGGGACATTTGTTATACTCCATCATGGTCTTTGTTATACTCCATCAGGGGCCTTTGTTATACTCGACCAGGGGAGTTTGTTATACTTGATCAGGAGACTTTGCATTATTCGATCAAGGGGCTTTGTTATGCTCGACCAGGGGCCTTTGTTATGCTCGATAAGGGGACTTTGTTATACTCGATCAGGAGGCTTTGTTATACTCAACAGGGGGCCTTTGTTATACTCGATCAGGGGCCTTGGTTATACTCGACCAAAGGACTTTGTTATACTCGATCAGGGGAATTTGTTATACTCGACAAGGGGACTTTGTTATACTCGATAAGGGGACTTTGTTATACTCGATCAGGGGACATTGTTATACTCGATCAGGGGACTTTGTTATACTCGATCACGGGGATTTGTTTTCCTTGATCAGGGGTCTTTGTTATACTCCATCAGGGTCTTTGTTATATTCCATCAGGGGCCTTCGTTATACTCGACCAGGGGACTTTGTTATACTCGATCAGGGGACATTGTTATACTTGATCACTGGACTTTGTAATATTCGATCAGGGGGCTTTGTTATCCTCGACCAGGGGCCTTTGTTATGCTCGACAAGGGGACTTTGTTATACTCGATCAGGAGCCTTTGTTATTCTCGATGAGGGGACTTTGTTTTACTCGACCAGGGGACTTTGTTATACTCGATCAGTGGACTTTGTTATACTCGATCGGGGGACTTTGTTATACTCTATCAGGGGACTTTGTTATACTCGATCAGAGGACTTTGTATTATTCGATCAGGGGGGGTTTGAGATGCTCGACCACGGGCCTTTGTTATGCTCGATAAGGGGACTTTGTTACATTCGATCAGAGGACTTTGTTATTCTCGATCAGGGGCCTTGGTTATACTCGACCAGGGGACTTTGTTACACTCGACCAGGGGAATTTGTTATACTCGATCAGGGGAATTTGTAATACTCGACCAGGGGACTTTGTTATACTCGATAAGGGGACTTTGTTATGCTCGATCAGGGGCCTTGGTTATACTCGACCAAAGGACTTTGTTATACTCGACCAAGGGACTTTGTTATACTCGATCAGGGGACTTTGTTGTACTTGATGACTGGACTTTGTAATATTAGATCAGGGGGGCTTTGTTATACTCGACCAGGGGCCTTCTTATGCTCGATAAGGGGACTTTGTTATATTCGATCAGGGTACTTTGTTATACTCGATCAGGGGCCTTTGTTAAGCTTGACCAGAGGACTTTGTTATACTCGATTAGGGGACTTTCTTATACTCGATCAGGGGGCTTTGATATACTCGATCAGGGGACTTTGGTATACTCGACCAGGGGGCTTTGTTATATTCGATTAGGGTACTTTATTATACTCGACCAGGGGCCTTTGTTATGGTCAACCAGTGGACTTTGTTATACTCAATCAGGGGACTTTGTTTTACTCGATCAGGGAGCTTTGTTTTCCTCGACCAGGGGATTTTGTTATACTCGATTAGGGGACTTTGTTATACTCGATGATTGGGCTTTGTTTTACTCGATCAAGGGCCTTTGTCATAATCGATCAGGGGACTTTGTTAGACTCGATGAGGAGCCTTTGTTATACTCGATGAGGGGCCTTTGTTATACTCAATCATGGGCCATTGTTATACTCAACCAGGGACTTTGTTATACTCGAACAGGGGGCTTTGTTATATTCGATTAGGGGACTTTGTTATACTCGATGAGGGGCATTTGTTATACTCGATCAAGGGCCTTTGCTAAACTCGATTAAGGGACTTTGTTAGACTCGATTAGGGTACTTTGTTATACTCGATCAGGGGCCTTTGTTATTCTCGACCAGGGGCCTTTGTTATGCTCGATCAGGGGACTTTGTTATACTCGATCAGGGGGCTTTGTTTTCCTCGATCAGGGGACTTTGTTATACTCCATCATGGTCTTTGTTATACTCCATCAGGGGCCTTTGTTATACTCGACCAGGAGACTTTGTTATACTCGATCAGAGGACTTTGTTATACTCGATTGGGGACTTTGTTATACTGTATCAGGGGACTTTGTTATACTCGATCAGAGGACTTTGTATTATTCGTTCAGGGGGGGGTTTGTTATGCTCGACCAGGGGCCTTTGTTATGCTCGATAAGGGGACTTTGTTATATTCGAACAGAGGACTTTGTTATTCTCGATCAGGGGCCTTGGTTATACTCGACCAGGGGACTTTGTTATACTCGACCAGGGGAATTTGTTATACTCGATCAGGGGAATTTGTAATACTCGACCAGGGGACTTTGTTATACTCGATAAGGGGACTTTGTTATGCTCGATCAGGGGCCTTGGTTATACTCGACCAAAGGACTTTGTTATACTCGACTAGGGGACATTGTTATACTCGATCATGGGACTTTGTTGTACTTGATCACTGGACTTTGTAATATTAGATCAAGGGGGCTTTGTTATACTCGACCAGGGGCCTTTCTTATGCTCGATAAGGGGACTTTGTTATATTCGATCCTGGTACTTTCTTATACTCGATCAGGGGCCTTTGTTATGCTCGACCAGAGGACTTTGTTATACTCGATTAGGGGACTTTCTTATACTCGATCAGGGGGCTTTGATATAATCGATCAGGGGACTTTGTTATACTCGACCAGGGGGCTTTGTTATATTCGATTAGGGGACTTTGTTATACTCGACCAGGTGCCTTTGTTATGGTCAACCAGGAGACTTTGTTATACTCAATCAGGGGCTTTTGTTATACTCGACCAGGGGACTTTGTTATACTCGATCAGGGGCCTTTGTTATTCTCGACCAGAGGACTTTGTTATACTCGACCAGAGGACTTTGTTATACTCGATGATTGAACTTTGTTATACTCGATCAGGGGGCTTTGATATACTCGATCAGGGGACTTTGTTATACTCGATCAGGGGACTTTGTTATACTCGATCAGGGGGCTTTGTTTTCCTTGATCAGGGGTCTTTGTTATACTCCATCATGGACTTTGTTATACTCGATCAGGGGCCTTTGTTATTCTCGTCCAGAGGACTTTGTTATACTCGACCAGAGGACTTTGTTATACTCGATGATTGGACTTTGTTATACTCGATCAGGGGGCTTTGATATACTCGATTAGGGGACTTTGTTATACTCGATCAGGGGACTTTGTTATACTCGATGATTGGGCTTTGTTATACTCGATCAGGGGACTTTGTTATACTCGACCAGGGTCCATTGTTATGCTCGACCAGTGGCCTTTGTTATACTCCATCAGGCGGCTTTGTTATATTCGATTAGGGGACTTTGTTTTACTCGACCAGGGGCCTTTGTTATCGTCAACCAGGGACTTTGTTATACTCAATCAGGGGACTTTGTTATACTCGATCAGGGAGCATTGCTTTCCTCGACCAGGGTACTTTGTTATACTCGTTTAGGGGATTTTGTTATACTCGATTATTGGGCTTTGTTTTACTCGATCAAGGGTCTTTGTCATAATCGATCAGGGGACTTTGTTAGACTCGATGAGGGGCCTTTGTTATACTCGATGAGGGGCCTTTGTTATACTCAATCATGGGCCATTGTTATATTCAACCAGGGACTTTGTTATACTCGAACAGGGGGCTTCGTTATATTCGATTAGGGGACTTTGTTTTACTCGATGAGGGGCATTTGTTATACTCGATCAAGGGCCTTTGCTAAACTCGATTAATGGACTTTGTTAGACTCGATTAGGGGACTTTGTCATACTCGATCAGGGGCCTTTGTTATTCTCGACCAGGGGCCTTTGTTATGCTCGATCAGGGGACTTTGTTATACTCAATCAGGGGGCTTTGTTTTCCTCGATCAGGGGACTTTGTTATACTCCATCATGGTCTTTGTTATACTCCATCAGGGGCCTTTGTTATACTCGACCAGGGGACTTTGTTATACTCAATCAGGGGACTTTGTTATACTTAATTAGGGTACTTTGTAATATTCGATCAGGGGGGCTTTGTTATACTCGACCAGGGGCTTTTGTTATGCTCGATAAGGGGACTTTGTTATACTCGATTAGGGGACATTACTATACTCGACCAGGGAACTTTGTTATACACGAACAGGGGATATGTTATACTTGATCAGGGGATGTGTTATACTCGATGAGGGGACTTTGTTATACTCGATCAGGGGGCTTTGTTTTCCTTGATCAGGGGTCTTTGTTTTACTCCATCAGGGTCTTTGTTATACTCCATCAGGGGCTTTTGTTATACTCGACCAGGGGACATTGTTATACTCGATCAGGGGCCTTTGTTATTCTCGACCAGAGGACTTTGTTATACTCGACCTGAGGACTTTGTTATACTCGATGATTGGGCTTTGTTATACTCGATCAGGGGGCTTTGATATACTCGATCAGGGGACTTTGTTATACTCGATCAAGGGACTTTGTTGTACTTGATCACTGGACTTTGTAATATTAGATCAAGGGGGCTTTGTTATACTCGAACAGGGGCCTTTCTTATGCTCGATAAGGGGACTTTGTTATATTCGATCCTGGTACTTTCTTATACTCGATCAGGGGCCTTTGTTATGCTCGACCAGAGGACTTTGTTATACTCGATTAGGGGACTTTCTTATACTCGATCAGGGGGCTTTGATATAATCGATCAGGGGACTTTGTTATACTCGACCAGGGGGCTTTGTTATATTCGATTAGGGGACTTTGTTATACTCGACCAGGGGCCTTTGTTATGGTCAACCAGGAGACTTTGTTATACTCAATCAGGGGCTTTTGTTATACTCGACCAGGGGACTTTGTTATACTCGATCAGGGGCCTTTGTTATTCTCGACCAGAGGACTTTGTTATACTCGACCAGAGGACTTTGTTATACTCGATGATTGAACTTTGTTATACTCGATCAGGGGGCTTTGATATACTCGATCAGGGGACTTTGTTATACTCGATCAGGGGACTTTGTTATACTCGATCAGGGGGCTTTGTTTTCCTTGATCAGGGGTCTTTGTTATACTCCATCATGGACTTTGTTATACTCGATCAGGGGCCTTTGTTATTCTCGTCCAGAGGACTTTGTTATACTCGACCAGAGGACTTTGTTATACTCGATGATTGGACTTTGTTATACTCGATCAGGGGGCTTTGATATACTCGATTAGGGGACTTTGTTATACTCGATCAGGGGACTTTGTTATACTCGATGATTGGGCTTTGTTATACTCGATCAGGGGACTTTGTTATACTCGACCAGGGTCCATTGTTATGCTCGACCAGTGGCCTTTGTTATACTCCATCAGGCGGCTTTGTTATATTCGATTAGGGGACTTTGTTTTACTCGACCAGGGGCCTTTGTTATCGTCAACCAGGGACTTTGTTATACTCAATCAGGGGACTTTGTTATACTCGATCAGGGAGCATTGTTTTCCTCGACCAGGGTACTTTGTTATACTCGTTTAGGGGACTTTGTTATACTCGATTATTGGGCTTTGTTTTACTCGATCAAGGGTCTTTGTCATAATCGATCAGGGGACTTTGTTAGACTCGATGAGGGGCCTTTGTTATACTCGATGAGGGGCCTTTGTTATACTCAATCATGGGCCATTGTTATATTCAACCAGGGACTTTGTTATACTCGAACAGGGGGCTTCGTTATATTCGATTAGGGGACTTTGTTATTACTCGATGAGGGGCATTTGTTATACTCGATCAAGGGCCTTTGCTAAACTCGATTAATGGACTTTGTTAGACTCGATTAGGGGACTTTGTCATACTCGATCAGGGGCCTTTGTTATTCTCGACCAGGGGCCTTTGTTATGCTCGATCAGGGGACTTTGTTATACTCAATCAGGGGGCTTTGTTTTCCTCGATCAGGGGACTTTGTTATACTCCATCATGGTCTTTGTTATACTCCATCAGGGGCCTTTGTTATACTCGACCAGGGGACTTTGTTATACTCAATCAGGGGACTTTGTTATACTTGATAAGGGTACTTTGTAATATTCGATCAGGGGGGCTTTGTTATACTCGACCAGGGGCCTTTGTTATGCTCGATAAGGGGACTTTGTTATACTCGATCAGGCGCCTTTGTTATACTCGATTAGGGGACATTACTTTACTCGACCAGGGAACTTTGTTATACACGAACAGGGGATATGTTATACTTGATCAGGGGATGTGTTATACTCGATGAGGGGACTTTGTTATACTCAATCAGGGGGCTTTGTTTTCCTTGATCAGGCGGTCTTTGTTATACTCCATCAGGGTCTTTGTTATACTCCATCAGGGGCTTTTGTTATACTCGACCAGGGGACTTTGTTATACTCGATCAGGGGCCTTTGTTATTCTCGACCAGAGGACTTTGTTATACTCGACCTGAGGACTTTGTTATACTCGATGATTGGGCTTTGTTATACTCGATCAGGGGGCTTTGATATACTCGATCAGGGGACTTTGTTATACTCGATCAAGGGACTTTGTTATACTCGATGATTTGGCTTTGTTATACTCGATCAGGGGACTTTGTTATACTCGACCAGGGTCCATTGTTATGCTCGACCAGTGGCCTTTGTTATTCTCCATCAGGCGGCTTTGTTATATTCGATTAGGGGACTTTGTTTTACTCGACCAGGGGCCTTTGTTATGGTCAACCAGGGGACTTGGTTATACTCAATCAGGGGACTTTGTTATACTCGATCAGGGAGCTTTGTTTTCCTCGACCAGGGGACTTTGGTATACTCGACCAGGGGACTTTGTCAGACTCGATGAGGGGCCTTTGTTACACTCGATGAGAGGCCTTTGTTATACTCAATCATGAGCAATTGTTTTATTCAACCAGGGGACTTTGTTATACTCGATCAGGGGGTTTTGTTATATTCGATTAGGGGACTTTGTTATACTCGATGAGGGGCATTTGTTATGCTCGAACAAGGGCCTTTGCTATACTCGATTAGGGGACTTTCTTACACTCGATTAGGGGCCTTTGTTATTTTCGATCAGGGACTTCGTTATACCTGATGAGGGGGCTTTGTTATACTCGACCTGGGGCCTTTGTTATGCTCGATTAGGGGACTTTGTTATGCTCGATCAGGGGCCTTTGTTATGCTATATCAGGGGCTTTATTATACTCGACCAGGGGGGTTTGATATACTCGATCAGGTTACTTTGTTATACTCGGTAAGGGGGCTTTATTATACTCGATAAGGGGACTTTGTTATTCTTGAGCAAGGAACTTTGTTATACTCGATGATTGGGCTTTGTTATACTCGATCAGGGGACTTTGTTATGCTCGACATGGGTCCTTTGTTATGCTTGACCAGTGGCCTTTGTTATACTCGATTATAGGACTTTGTTATACACTATCAGGGGACTTTGTTTTACTCAATCAGGGGACTTTTTTATATTCGATCAGAGGACTTTGTTATACTCAATGAGGGGCCTTTATTATACTCGATCAGGGGCTTTGTTATACTCGACCAGGGAACTTTGTTATACACGATCAGGGGATATGTTACACTCGATCAGGGGATGTGTTATACTCGATCAGGGGACTTTGTTATACTCGATCAGGAGGATTTGTTATACTCGATAAGGTGACTTTGTTATACTCGACCATGGGACTTTGTTATACTCGACGAGGGGACTTTGTTATACACGATTAGGGGACTTTGTTATACTCGATCAGAGGACTTTGTTATACTCGATCTGGGGACTTTGTTATACTCGACCAGGGGACTTTGTAATACTCGATCATGATGCTTTGTTTTCCTCGATCAGGGAACATTTGTTATACTCCATCATGGTCTTTGTTATACTCCATCAGGGGCCTTTGTTATACTCGACCAGGGGACTTTGTTATACTCGATCAGGGGACTTTGTTATACTTAATCAGGGGACTTTGCAATATTCGATCAGGGGGGCTTTGTTATACTCGATCAGGGGCCTTTGTTATGCTCGATAAGGGGACTTTGTTATACTCGATCATGGGCCTTTCTTATACTCGATTAGGGGACATTACTATACTCGACCAGGGAACTTTGTTATACACGATCAGGAGATATGTTATACTCGATCAGGGGATGTGTTATACTCGATCAGGGGCCTTTGTTATACTCAATCAGGGGACTTTGTTATACTCGATCAGACGGCTTTGTTTTCCTCGATCAGGGGACTTTGTTTTACTCCATCAGGGTCTCTGTTATACTCCATTAGGGGCCTTTGTTATACTCCATCAGGGTCTTTGTTATACTCGATCAGGGGACTTTGTTATACTTGATCAGGAGACTTTGCATTATTCGATCAGGGGGGCTTTGTTATGCTCGATAAGGGGACTTTGTTATACTCGATCAGGAGGCTTTGTTATACTCAACAGGGGGCCTTTGTTATACTCGATCAGGGGCCTTGGTTATACTCGACCAAAGGACTTTGTTATACTCGATCAGGGGAATTTGTTATACTCGAGAAGGGGACTTTGTTATACTCGATAAGGGGAATTTGTTATACTCGATCAGGGGACTTTGTTATACTCGATCACGGGGCTTTGTTTTCCTTGATCAGGGGTCTTTGTTATACTCCATCAGGGTCTTTGTTATACTCCATCAGGGGCCTTCGTTATACTCGACCAGGGGACTTTGTTATACTCGATCAGGGGACATTGTTATACTTGATCACTGGACTTTGTAATATTCGATCAGGGGCGGTTATACTCGACCAGGGGCCTTTGTTATGCTCGATAAGGGGACTTTGTTATACTCGATCAGGGGCCTTTGTTATTCTCGATCAGGGGACTTTGTTTTACTCGACCAGGGGACTTTGTTATACACGATCAGGGGACTTTTTTATACTCGATCAGGGGAATTTGTTATACTCGACCAGGGGACTTTGTTATACTCGATCAGGGGAATTTGTTATACTCGATCGGGGGACTTTGTTATACTCTATCAGGGGACTTTGTTATACTCGATCAGAGGACTTTGTATTATTCGGTCAGGGGGGGTTTGAGATGCTCAACCAGGGGCCTTTGTTATGCTCGATAAGGGGACTTTCTTATATTCGATCAGAGGACTTTGTTATTCTCGATCAGGGGGCCTTGGTTATACTCGACCAGGGGACTTTGTTACACTCGACCAGGGGAATTTGTTATACTCGATCAGGGGAATTTGTAATACTCGACCATGGGACTTTGTTATACGCGATAAGGGGACTTTGTTATGCTCGATCAGGGGCCTTGGTTATACTCGACCAAAGGACTTTGTTATACTCGACCAAGGGACTTTGTTATACTCGATCAGGGGACTTTGTTGTACTTGATGACTGGACTTTGTAATATTAGATCAGGGGGGCTTTGTTATACTCGACCAGGGGCCTTTCTTATGCTCGATAAGGGGACTTTGTAATATTCGATCAGGGTACTTTGTTATACTCGATCAGGGGCCTTTGTTAAGCTCGACCAGAGGACTTGGTTATACTCGATCAGGGGACTTTCTTATACTCGATCAGGGGGCTTTGATATACTCGATCAGGGGACTTTGTTATACTCGACCAGGGGGCTTTGTTAAATCGATTAGGGGACTTTGTTATACTCGACCAGGGGCCTTTTTTATTGTCAACCAGGGGACTTTGTTATACTCAATCAGGGGACTTTGTTATACTCGATCAGGGAGCTTTGTTTTCCTCGACCAGGGGACTTCGTTATACTCGATTAGGGGACTTTGTTATACTCGATGATTGGGATTTGTTTTACTCGATCAAGGGCCTTTCTCATAATCGATCAGGGGACTTTGTTAGACTCGATGAGGGGCCTTTGTTATACTCGATGAGGGGCCTTTGTTATACTCAATCATGGGCCATTGTTATACTCAACCAGGGACTTTGTTATACTCGAACAGGGGGCTTTGTTATATTTGATTAGGGGACTTTGTTATACTCGATGAGGGGCATTTGTTATACTCGATAAAGAGCCTTTGCTAAACTCGATTAAGGGACTTTGTTAGACTCGATTAAGGGACTTTGTTATACTCGATCAGGGACCTTTGTTATTCTCGACCAGGGGCCTTTGTTATGCTCGATCAGGGGACTTTGTTATACTCGATCAGGGGGCTTTGTTTTCCTCGATCAGGGGACTTTGTTATACTCAATCATGGTCTTTGTTATACTCCATCAGGGGCCTTTGTTATACTCTATCAGGGGACTTTGTTATACTCGATCAGAGGACTTTGTATTATTCGATCAGGGGGGGTTTGTTATGCTCGACCAGGGGCCTTTGTTATGCTCGATAAGGGGACTTTGTTATATTCGATCAGAGGACTTTATTATTCTCGATCAGGGGCCTTGGTTATACTCGTCCAGGGGACTTTGTTATACTCGACCAGGGGACTTTGTTATACTCGATCAGGAGAATTTGTAATACTCGACCAGGGGGCTTTGTTATACTCGATAAGGGGACTTTGTTATGCTCGATCAGGGGCCTTGGTTATACTCGACCAAAGGACTTTGTTATACTCGACCAGGGGACATTGTTATACTCGATCAGGGGACTTTGTTGTACATGATCACTGGACTTTGTAATATTAGATCAGGGGGGCTTTGTTATCTCGACCAGGGGCCTTTCTTATGCTCGATAAGGGGACTTTGTTATATTCGATCCTGGTACTTTCTTATACTCGATCAGGGGCCTTTGTTATGCTCGACCAGAGGACTTTGTTATACTCGATAAGGGGACTTTCTTATACTCGATCAGGGGGCTTTGATATACTCGATCAGGGGACTTTGTTATACTCGACCAGGGGGCTTTGTTATATTCGATTAGGGGACTTTGTTATACTCGACCAGGGGCCTTTGTTATGGTCAACCAGGGAACTTTGTTATACTCAATCAGGGGACTTTGTTATACTCGATGATTGGGCTTTGTTTTACTCGATCAAGGGCCTTTGTCATAATCGATCAGGGGACTTTGTTAGACTCGATGAGGGGCCTTTGTTATACTCGATGAGGGGCCTTTGTTATACTCAATCATGGGCCATTGTTATATTCAACTAGGGACTTTGTTATACTCGAACAGGGGGCTTTGTTATATTCGATTAGGGGACTTTGTTATACTCGATGAAGGGCATTTGTTATACTCGATCAAGGGTCTTTGCTAAACTCGATTAAGGGACTTTGTTAGACTCGATTAGGGGACTTTGTTATACTCGATCAGGGGGCTTTGTTTTCCTTGATCAGGGATCTTTGTTATACTCCATTAGGGTCTTTGTTATACTCCATCAGGGGCTTTTGTTATACTCGACCAGGGGACTTTATTATACTCGATCAGGAGCCTTTGTTATTCTCGACCAGAGGACTTTGTTATACTCGACCAGAGGACTTTGTTATACTCGATGATTGGACTTTGTTAAACTCGATCAGGGGGCTTTGATATACTCGATCAGGGGACTTTGTTATACTCGATCAGGGGACTTTGTTATACTCGATCAGGGGGCTTTGTGTTCCTTGATCAGGGGTCTTTGTTATACTCCATCATGGACTTTGTTATACTCGATCAGGGGCCTTTGTTATTCTCGACCAGAGGACTTTGTTATACTCGACCAGAGGACTTTGTTATACTCGATGATTGGACTTTGTTATACTCGATCAGGGGGCTTTTATATACTCGATCAGGGGGCTTTTATATACTCGATCAGGGGACTTTGTTATACTCGATCAGGGGACTTTGTTATACTCGACCAGGGTCCATTGTTATGCTCGACCAGTGGCCTTTGTTATACTCCATCAGGCGGCTTTGTTATATTCGATTAGGGGACTTTGTTTTACTCGACCAGGGGCCTTTGTTATCGTCAACCAGGGGACTTTGTTATACTCAATCAGGGGACTTTGTTATACTCGATCAGGGAGCATTGTTTTCTTCGACCAGGGGACTTTGTTATACTCGATTAGGGGCCTTTGTTATATTCGATGAGGGTCCTTTGTTATACTCAATCATGGGCCATTGTTATATTCAACCAAGGACTTTGTTATACTCGAACATGGGGCTTTGTTATATTCGATTAGGGGACTTTGTTATACTCGATGAGGGGCATTTGTTATACTCGATCAAGGGCCTTTGCTAAACTCGATTAAGGGACTTTGTTAGACTCGATTAGCGGACTTTGTCATACTCGATCAGGGGCCTTTGTTATTCTCGACCAGGGGCCTTTGTTATGCTCGATCATGGGACTTTGTTATACTCAATCAGGGGGCTTTGTTTTCCTCGATCAGGGGACTTTGTTATACTCCATCATGGTCTTTGTTATACTCCATCAGGGGCCTTTGTTATACTCGACCAGGGGACTTTGTTATACTCAATCAGGGGACTTTGTTATACTTGATTAGGGTACTTTGTAATATTCGATCAGGGGGGCTTTGTTATACTTGACCAGGGGCCTTTGTTATGCTCGATAAGGGGACTTTGTTATACTCGATCAGGGGCCTTTGTTATACTCGATTAGGGGACATTACTATACTCGACCAGGGAACTTTGTAATACACGAACAGGGGATATGTTATACTTGATCAGGGGATGTGTTATACTCGATGAGGGGACTTTGTTATACTCGATCAGGGGGCTTTGTTTTCCTTGATCAGGGGTCTTTGTTATACTCCATCAGGGTCTTTGTTATACTCCATCAGGGTCTTTGTTATACTCCATCAGGGGCTTTTGTTATACTCGACCAGGGGACTTTGTTATACTCGATCAGGGGCCTTTTTTATTCTCGACCAGAGGACTTTGTTATACTCGACCTGAGGACTTTGTTATACTCGATGATTGGGCTTTGTTATACTCGATCAGGGGGCTTTGATATACTCGATCAGGGGACTTTGTTATACTCGATCAGGGGACTTTGTTATACTCGATCAGGGGGCTTTGTTTTCCTTGATCAGGGGTCTTTGTTATACTCCATCATGGACTTTGGTATACTCGATCAGGGGCCTTTGTTATTCTCGACCAGAGGACTTTGTTATATTCGACCAGAGGACTTTGTTATATTCGATGATTGGACTTTGTTATACTCGATCAGGGGGCTTTGATATACTCGATCAGGGGACTTTGTTATACTCGATCAGGGGACTTTGTTATACTCGATGATTTGGCTTTGTTATACTCGATTAGGGGACTTTGTTATACTCGACCAGGGGCCTTTGTTATGGTTAACCAGGGGACTTTGTTATACTCAATCAGGGGACTTTGTTATACTCGATCAGGGAGCTTTGTTTTCCTCGACCAGGGGACTTTGTTATACTCGATTAGGGGACTTTGTTATACTCGATGATTGGGCTTTGTTTTACTCGATCAAGGGCCTTTGTCATAATCGATCAGGGGACTGTGTTAGACTCGATGAGGGGCCTTTGTTATACTCGATGAGGGGCCTTTGTTATACTCAATCATGGGCCATTGTTATACTCAACCAGGGACTTTGTTATACTCGAACAGGGGGCTTTGTTATATTCGATTAGGGGACTTTGTTATACTCGATGAGGGGCATTTGTTATACTCGATCAAGGGCCTTTGCTAAACTCGATTAAGGGACTTTGTTAGACTCGATTAGGGGACTTTGTTATACTCGATGAGGGGCCTTTGTTATTCTCGACCAGGGGCCTTTGTTATGCTCGATCAGGGGACTTTGTTATACTCGATCAGGGGGCTTTGTTTTCCTCGATCAGGGGACTTTGTTATACTCCTTCATGGTCTTTGTTATACTCCATCAGGGGCCTTCGTTATACTCGAGCAGGAGACTTTGTTATACTCGATCAGAGGACTTTGTTATACTCGATCGGGGGACTTTGTTATACTCTATCAGGGGACTTTGTTATACTCGATCAGAGGACTTTGTATTATTCGATCAGGGGGGGTTTGA
This sequence comes from Homarus americanus, assembly GCF_018991925.1. Classification (NCBI taxonomy): domain Eukaryota; kingdom Metazoa; phylum Arthropoda; class Malacostraca; order Decapoda; family Nephropidae; genus Homarus; species Homarus americanus. The sequence goes on from NW_024714758.1 coordinate 31,374, forward strand.
GATGCTCGACCACGGGCCTTTGTTATGCTCGATAAGGGGACTTTGTTATATTCGATCAGAGGACTTTGTTATTCTCGATCAGGGGCCTTGGTTATACTCGACCAGGGGACTTTGTTACACTCGACCAGGGGAATTTGTTATACTCGATGAGGGGAATTTGTAATACTCGACCAGGGGACTTTGTTATACTCGATAAGGGGACTTTGTTATGCTCGATCAGGGGCCTTGGTTATACTCGACCAAAGGACTTTGTTATACTCGACCAGGGGACTTTGTTATACTCGATCAGGGGACTTTGTTGTACTTGATCACTGGAATTTGCAATATTAGATCAGGGGGGCTTTGTTATACTCGACCAGGGGCCTTTCTTATGCTCGATAAGGGGACTTTCTTATATTCGATCAGGGTACTTTGTTATACTCGATCAGGTGCCTTTGTTATGCTCGACCAGAGGACTTAGTTATACTCGATCAGGGGACTTTCTTATACTCGATCAGGGGGCTTTGATATACTCGATCAGGGGACTTTGTTATACTCGACCAGGGGGCTTTGTTATATTCGATTAGGGGACTTTGTTATACTCGACCAGGGGCCTTTGTTATGGTCAACCAGGGGACTTTGTTATACTCAATCAGGGGACTTTGTTATACTCGAACTGGGAGCTTTGTTTTCCTCGACCAGGGGACTTTGTTATACTCGATTAGGGGACTTTGTTATACTGAAGTGGTTGGGCTTTGTTTCCACTCGATCAAGGGCGCTTTTTATATCGATCAGGACTTTCTTTATACTCGATGAGGGGACTTTGTTATACTCGATCAGGGACCTTTGTTTTCCTTGATCAGGGGTCTTTGTTATACTCCATCAAGGTCTTTGTTATACTCCATCAGGGGTTTTTGTTATACTCGACCAGGGGACTTTGTTATACTCGATCAGGGGCGTTTGTTATTCTCGACCAGAGGACTTTGTTATACTCGACCAGAGGACTTTGTTATACTCGATGATTGGACTTTGTTATACATGATCAAGGGGCTTTGATATACTCGATCAGGGGACTTTGTTATACTCGATCAGGGGACTTTGTTATACTCGATGATTGGACTTTGTTATACTCGATCAGGGGGCTTTGATATACTCGATCAGGGGGCTTTGTTATACTCGATCAGGGGACTTTGTTATACTCAATCATGGGACTTTGTTATACTCGATGAGGGGTCTTTGTTAAACTCGATCAGGGGGCTTTGTTATACTCAATCAGGGAGCTTTGTTTTCCTCGATCAGGTGACTTTGTTATACTCCATCAGGCGTCTTTGTTATTCTCCATTAGGGGCCTTTGTTATACTCCATCAGCGTCTTTGTTATACTCCATTAGAGGCCTTTGTTATACTCAAACAGGGGACTTTGTTTTACTCGATCAGGGGACTTTGTAATACTTGATTAGGGGACTTTGTATCATTCGATCACAGGGGGCTTTGTTATGCTCGCCCAGGGGCCTTTGTTATGATCGATAAGGGGACTTTGTTATACTCGATGAGGAGGCTTTGTTATACTCAACCGGGGGACTTTGTTATACTCGATCAAGGGAGTTTGTTATACTCGACCAGGGGACTTTGTTATACTCGATAAGGGGACTTTGTTATACTCGATCAGGGGACTTTGTTATACTCGATTAAGGGCCTTTGTTATACTCGATCAAGGGCCTTTGTCATACTCGATCAGAGGACTTTGTTAGACTCGATGAGGGGTCTTTGTTATAGTCGACGAGGGGCCTTTTTATACTAAATCATGGGCCTTTGTTATACTCAACCAGGGGACTTTGTTATACTCGATCAGGGTAATTTGTTATACTCGACCAGGGGATTTTGCTATACTCGATCAGGGGAATTTGTTATACTCGACCAGGGGACTTTGTTATACGCAATCAGGGGACTTTATTATACTCGACCAGGGGACTTTGATTTACTCGATGAGGGGACTTTTTTATATTCGATCAGGGGACTTTGTTATACTCGATTAGGTGCCTTTATTATACTTGATCAGGGTACTTTGTTATACTCGATGAGGGGTCTTTGTTATACTCGATCAGGGGACTTTGTTATACTCGATCAATACGCTTTGTAATACTCAACCAGGGGACTTTGTTATACTCGATCAGAGGAATTTGTTATACTCGACCAGGGGATTTTGCTATACTCGATCAGGGGAATTTTTTATACTCGACCATAGGACTCTGTTATACTAGGGACTTTTTTATACTCGATGAGAGGCCTTTGTTATACTCGACCAGGGTCCTTTGTTATGCTCGACCTGTGGCCTTTGTTATAATCGATCAGGGGGCTTTGTTATATTCGATTAGGGAACTTTATTATACTCGATGAGGGGCATTTGTTATTCTCGATCAAGGGCCTTTGCTATACTCGATCAGGGGATATTGTTATACTAGATGAGGGGACTTTGTTATACTCGATTAGGGGGCTTTGTTATACTCGACCAGCGTCTTTTGGTATGCTCGATCAGAGGACTTTGTTATACTAGATCAGGGGACTTTGTTATACTCGATCAGGGGCCTTTATTATAATCGAGCAGGGGTCTTTGTTATACTCGATTAGGCGACTTTGTTATATTCGATGAGGGGACTTTGTTATACTCGACAGGGGGCTTTGTTTTCCTCGATCAGGGGACTTTGTTTTACTCCATCATGGTCTTTGTTATACTCGATCAGGGGACTTTGTTATACTCGATCCGAGGACTTTGTTATACTTGATCAGGGGACTTT
>NW_024714759.1:0-15492 GCF_018991925.1 Homarus americanus
CTCCTCCTCCTCCTCCTCATCCTCCTCCTCTGCATTATATCATCATCAACTAAATTAAAATTCAAACGCCTCGAACCTCATCTTCAGCTTCCCGTTCTTCGTTTTCTTCCTTTTCTGTTTCTGTCCATTTCCCTTCATCATCATCGTCTCCCTCCGCATCCTCCACAGGTCGTGGACTCTTATTTTCACCCTGATTTCAGAGATAGTGGGGACAGTGGCCTTCCTATACACATCCAGTACCTTCTCAGTCACCTTGTTGGTGGCATCCATATAATCAAAAGCATTTGTTCTTCTCCTTAACCTCTCGTTTTCTGCTTCATAAGCCAGGGCACTTCCAACTTCCTTGTTCAGAGGCAACTTGTTAGATGGCAGAGGCATCCGAACCCCGAACACCTTATCGTTACCCTGGCGCAGCTGAGTGTTGCTAATCTTAGGATGACCCATCTTGGTGGCGGCCCTTTGAACTAACTGCAAAACAACACAGAAAAAACAACTTTCAGCACTTCAATATCACCACCTATTGAACAATATTTTATTCAAAAGTACGGACTGGGATTTTGTCCTTAACTGTCCAAGTCAAGCTACTTGGGCTGAATTCGTTGATCAGTCCTGGGACGAATATTACCAACGGCGTGAATAGATTCCGTGGAATAAATTCAGGGCATTCCCGTCCAGGGAGCCTCAACAAACTCTGTAAATATTGCCATTGGCCTGCCATTGGCACATATACGGAGTTTGGTAATGTTCCATGAGCGGGAATGTCCTAAATTCATTCCACGGAATCTATCCACGCCGTTGGTAATATTGGGCCCTGGTTTTCGAAATATACGTATGTGGTGACTTGCAGCAAAAATATCGGCATAATTTGTAGCGCATTGAGTTGCAAAACAATAGCATATTATGAACCAGTGTACACAGTAGTCGAATAATCCAATTCAATAACTTGATTTTAACAGGTTGTGCCACATTGCCAGTCCCTTTATTATTTACAGTTTTTTCGCGTTTTTCATGCCAAACCCAAAAGTATCCACAAACCTTCTAATGCAATGATGTAAAAACTCCGACATCGTGCCAGATTGGCATTACGATGACCTTCGTCAGCAAACCAGTGGTTTTGAAAACTTTTTTACGGCTTCTGCTCCCTCTTCACTGCGGCCCTGGGTTGGAAGGGATAGGAGGCAGAGACTCACTAAATCTTATCTGGGCACTTTGCAGCATCCACCAAGTGACCTTTTGGTGACTTGGTTCTCACCGATCAGTGATGAGGCAGTGTCTTCACCAGTGAAAGTGCCTTTGAGAGATTTGGGATCTCTCTCAGCAGGCTCACCAAAGTGGGTGGTGGACTAAATGTAAAGTCGCTGCGACAGGTGGTAGTTTTGTTGCAGTCTGTTTTTTTTATTGTTTTTATGTTTGTTTGATTGTTTTTGTTTGTTTGTTTGTTTTATTGTTTGTTTGTATGTTTTATTGTTTGTTTGTTTTGTTTTATTCTTCGTTTGACCTTTTTATTGTTTGATTGTATTTTTGTTTTAGTGTTTGTTGGTATAATTGTTTGTTTTATTATTTTTGTTTGTTTTATTGTTTGTTTTTTAGAATGATGTTTTTTGTGGTGTCATTATTGTTTGTGTTGCGTTGTTGCTTGCTTGTTTGTTTGTGATGTGTTGTTTGTTTGTGGTTGGTGTGTGTGTGTGTGAGAGAGAGAGAGAGAGAGAGAGAGAGAGAGAGAGAGAGAGAGAGTATCAACACAATTTCCATACCATATATTTACCAACAACTTTGTCATAACGTAACAGTGAGCCAGGGACTCTCTCTCTCTCTCTCTCGTGTTGTACCTCCACCCCTTTTCTTATCAGGAACGCCCTTGGGCTGGGTTAATGAGACAAAATACCTGGGTGTGTATGTAACTCGCACACGTTGTCAGATCCCTGAAGTCCGCTATCTTCGAGACAAATGCTTTCGGCGTATCGCTCCCCTCTCTACCATGTGCAGGGGTTCCCTTGGTGCCACCATCCCTGTACTTCTCACCATGTACAAGTCCGTTGTCCGTTCCTGTGTCGACTACGCCGCCCCTGCCCTCGTCAACATTAGTCGGACTGCTGTCAACCGTCCCGAAGTTATCCAGAGGAAAGCTGCTCGTATCATCCTTGGGGCTCCTCAGTGGGCACGCTCTACTTCTCTATATAACGAACTTGGTCTTTCCCCCTTACAGGATCGTGTCCAGGAGTTTTACCTAAAAACTGCCGTTTCCATTCTACGGGATCCTCGGGGCAACTATGTCCAAACCAACTTGACAACTGCTGTCCGAGACCGACCTCCATCTAGAAGACAGTGGCGAGGGTCACTCATCCGAGCCCTTCAGGAACACGACCTCCTGCCTGATATTGTTGTCACCCCTGCTGTTGGTTCATCTCCTTCTCCCTGGCTGGATTTTCAACCTGAAGTGATTGCCCTCGGTGGACCGCTCCCGAAATCCCAGATGAACCCTGTTATTCTCTGCAAATACCACCTCTCCAGGATCGCTCACTGGTCCCCAGGTAGGGTCGTCCTCTACACTGATGGTTCTGTTGACCCCGCTACAGGTAGGGCCGGGGCTGGTGTCTACATCTCCCGTCCTCATGCCCCTGAGCCTATCAAACTGTCTCTCAGAGTTTCTGACGGGGCATCTTCCACTCAGGCTGAACTAATAGCCCTCCTTGCTGCCCTTCTCGCTGAGGAAGAAGCAGATGGTTTCTGCCCCTTGCTTGTCTGCTACGATTCCAGGTCTGCTCTCGACGGGATCGCATTTGGATCTGGGGAAAATAAGGACCTCATCCTCCGAATACGAGGGTTAACATCCACACTTCAGGATGCAGGCCGCCCTGTGACATTCCTATGGATACCCAGTCATGTCGGTATCTTGGGGAATGAGGCAGCAGATGACCTTACCAAGACTGGCTGCAACAAGGCCACACCTGACTACGTTGTTCCTCGAACACTCTTACAGATTAGGACCCAAATCCGCCGCAAACAGAGAGAAGCTCGGGAAGCAGCCATCCCCCTGGACTCCCCGCCCACCTGGTACGATGTCCTCCGTAAACTTCCTGACCTCTCGTACGTCTACGGGAAAGGGTCGCGGAAAGGGGACGTGATTGCTGCCTTGTCTCATTGGTATGACTGCAGCAGATCGTTATCCTGACAACATTCTTGTGCGTTATGAAGGAAGGCCCGACAGCCACACCGCCAATACTACCTCTGGTATCCAACGCTGTGGCGCCTGCTGGACCACCGCCCTGACCTTCGGCGGGACACGATATGATCTCCCATACTGACCCAGATATTTTTGTAAATAATATTTGATTCTTCTTCAAAGAATATCCCTTCCTTCATAGGTTTAGTAAAGCCCTTTATAATATTTATACTGTATATACTTGTGACACTTGCCAGATGCTTCTGGTGTCATTGTACAGGGGTACCTAGTGACAGCACTAGGATCCCGCTTCCTCTATCAAGGAATAAACAATTGAAATTTAATTGAGTTGACCGGGCTTGTTCGTGGAATTATTTAAACTTTCTTCATTCCACTCATGTGTCACGTTAATCAAGAAAGGTTTTAACATAGCTACTGTACATTGTACAACATCAGGGTCCCTTTTCCCTTTTAGACGAAATTACGGAGACAAAATTCCTCCTTTAGGAAATTTCGATAAAAGTTAGTGAAATAAAAAAGGTGTCATCTTGATAAGGAATCACATCAGAGGAGGAGAGTTGGCTCGATGTTGTTTTTAGAACCTCGGTGTGTGTATGCGTGTAATCAAGACTTTTTAATTGTTGTAGTTCTATAAATATTACTGTGCGTAAAGAAGACATTTATTAAATATTTTGCGTTACGAAGACGTTGATGGCACTTGTGGTTCCTGAAAACATAATTGTCTTAACTGTGAACCTCTAATACAACTCCTTAAATGTTCTCAGGTTTCATCCTAGATGTCGAAGAAAATTGGTATACAACTGGTTTCTTTCTCACAAGGCCGGTCTCTGTTTTCTACTTCCCCAATTCTCCAATTTGCGAAAAAAATTCCGTAATTCCCTCAGACCTTCATTATCTAAGACTTAATACAAATAAACATACAACATTTAACAATGAAAGAGTAACTATCAACTATGCACCCTCTTTACAACATATCCTCCCGGCACCTCACATTTCCATAACAATAATCTGTATTACACAACCTATGTGAAATATCTGCTTATACTGTATCTGTCTTCCTAACTATTTCTCTCACACGGTACATCAAATCTATTTCTCGTTCTTCCACTAAAAATTTCTAGAGCTCTGTTATCTCTCCTCCCAGAGCTATAAAATTATCATGAGCTTCTGGTTCTGTGAATGAGATAACTGTAATGGTGGAAGAGAAGGAACATACCCAAGGGGCTAATTTTAACATATCGTCATACTCACGAGGTCAGTGGACTATACTCAGAAGGTATGAGGATTTAACCTAAATAGCTTCCTGTCGTCTAACTGAAAGGATTCATCTTAGTAAATGTTTTAATTAATAGTACTCGAAACTCCTGACGTCGAAATAAGAAATATATATTAATTCCTACAGTAAATGGCCCTATTCAAATGATTACATTATAATATTTAATCCTTTGTAAAACATTATTCTTTAAGTGAATGTTTACCAGAGGTTTACTCATACTTCTTCAAGAGATCATAAGAACAAGATGTTTATAATAAGTCGTATTCCAGATGTTCATTGTTTAAAAACCCGTAGTTAAATCAAAATAATTTTTGGTACATTAAAATAGTTCCAGGTAAATTATAGTTACAAAAAATAATATCTCAAGATATACTATAATACTTTAGGTTAATTTTCAATATTTTAATGCTAAATCTTAATAATCAAAAAGCTTAAATTAATTATATTTAAGCTTAAAGCGTCCTACTTTAGGTTACAATAGCAAGTGTTTAGTTAAATCATAATCTTATATGAAAATGACAGAGTTTTAGGATCAATTATAAGTCTTCACAATAAATTTTTATATTTTACGTTAAACTGTACAACTTTGAGTTCAATTATTTTACTTTAAGAACAGTTAAAATACTTAAATTTAAATTATAGTTCCTTAACTCCATTTGTAATAGTTTAAGCTAAATTAAGCTGCTCTAATCAAAACTACATTATGTTAACTTTTACGATGAAAATCAGGTAATACTATCGTACTTTGTTAACTTTAAAAATACCCAAAGTATTTTTCAGCACGATGAACCATGAGACTCAATGTACTTAATTATTTCAAGTAAAATTACTACACTTAAAAAGATTGTGCCCCAAAAGTTTAGTCTTAACATTAAAGGAGTTTCTCAGTTGTATTCACAAGATATTTACTCTATTATTAAGGCATGCACCTCAATAATAATCAGAGCTTTCATGATACCCAGAGGTTAACGAGTCTTTAATGGCCTAAAAATATTGTTTAGAGATTGAAAGACATAACTGAAAAATATTCAGCACATGTATATAGAAGCGAAGAGTTGAAGAAGAACTTGAGCATGTTAAGAGTGTGGGTAGAAGAGGAAGGATAAATACGATGAGGTAATGATAGAATGACACGTTAACAGTGATTATTCGGGACAAGACAAGAACAAATGAGGATCAACTGTTAGAAAGAAGTAATGAAAGAAGGTCAGAAAACAGGGAGACTGGAAGTCAAAAATAAATGTTAATGGATGCAGAAATAAATACAAGCTGTTATTATGCTTTAAAGTGAACAAAGCCAAGAGTACAAATAAATAAGAGAGGCAGTTACTTTGTTTAGGATGTTATGGAAAGAATATTGTCAAAGTTGACGAGGGAAAACTAATAAGGGGAAAGGAGAAGAAGAAGGATGAGACTGTACATAAGCTAAAAATAGTAAGCACAGGAGGGGAAGGGCTAATCAATAAAATATTAGGGAAGGAAGATGGAACAGTGATACAGTGGATAACGAAAGAGAACAAACTATTATTAAAAAAGAGAAAGATGTCAGAGGAATCGCTGAGACCACAGGCATAGTTCTCCTGTTTAAATGGAAAAGTAAGTAGACTGAAAATAAATACCACAGAGGAATAAACCCGTTGACTATACCAGGTAAGAAAGTAAACCTCTTGATTATACCAAGGAAGGAGTAAAGTAATATTTATTATTAAAAAAGTATCAAAATAAAAATAAAACCAAATCCCCAAGGAGAGAAAAAAAAACTGTAGATCAAGTGTTTACATTAAAGAGCACGACTGACAGTGGCTGAATAAAAGGAATAATTTGTCTGTGGAGATCACTTATTAAATGATGACAAAATATACGAAAGGGTAGATAAAAAAATCACTATGTGGTGTACTGAAAATTGTGGGATGAATGAGAAGTTGTTGAATTAAAATGAAAAAAAAAAGTAACAGCAAGAAATATATAGTAGCTTGTAATAGGCCCCTGTCTCATCAACAGAACGTATTATATAAATGGGTCAATACATCTGATATTATATTCAGATTCACCACCCTGTAACTTTTCACTGTCTATGAGTGAGACATGATATGGACACGTGAGCGGGCAACTCACCCAAGCGGGCGAGACCCATAGCTCAGCATTTCTGTAAGCACGCACTGCGATGCCCTTAAGCTTCAGTAGCTCACCTCAACTCATATCGTAAGGACGTGATCTAACGTTTATAATACATAAACGCCGTCCCCTTCTCATTCACTCCTAGACAGTGAGACTTACGGTTGATATACACTCAAGAATTATATATACAACCTTTTATAATAAAACAAAGGAACTACCGTTTGGGTCTCGTTACTTAAAACCCAAATATAAATATGTGTGAACGGACTGGTTAATTGGACAAGCAGCCGATTCATCCCCAACCTTCCTTCCTTCCCTCTCCCCTCTTCCCCCCCTCCCCCTCTCCCCCTCTTTCTTTTTTCTCTGTCTTATTATTTCTCTTTCTCTTTTCTTTATCTTGTTCATTGTCTGTCTGTCTCTCTGTCGTTGTTTCTCTCTCCTTGTCAACCACATCCTTCACCTTTCTCTTCCTCTCCTTTTTTCCCTTCCTCTCCCTTATCTAGTTTCATCACTCCCCCTCCCACCTTACCCACATCCTTCCTCCTTGTACGTTCACTAGGTTACGTCCTAACTGTGTAGTATGATGTTGAGAGGAGAGGGGATGGAGGTAACCCTTTTCGCCTTTTTTATTTACTTAATCTTTATCTCTTTTGTCTCTCTCTTCCCTAACCTTTATCCAGCCCTATCGTTCTTTCTTCTTTATCCATATTCCTTCTGTATCTGTCTTTTCATCTCACATTATAACACTTATTCTATCAAACGTCTCCCAAAACTCTGTGTGTGTGTGTGTGTGTGTGTGTGTGTGTGCATGAGAGTGTGCAGAAAAAGTTTATGTTACTGCTCTCTCTTTTTGAGAAGCAATAGAATCCTGGAGTTATTCATCCTGCCATCTGCTTCTTTTCTCTCTCTCCCTATCTCCTACTACCTCTTTCTGTCCCCCTCCCACGCCCCCCCCCCGTTTGTGAGTGAGGAGTGAGGGAGCAATGCATCAAGAGTTTCACCACTCTTCATAATATGGTTCAGCATATTTGGATAAAACGTATCAGGGAGGGAAAGCCAATCAACGAACGAGATGATTAGAAGGAAGGTTTTTATTGGTTAAAAAAAATTATTTTCTTGGACCTCTCGCAGTACAACATGGATGCTTATCTATATGTTAATGCGTCGAGAAATTAAAAAGTGGAATGATTTATCTTACTTATATATGTGTGCGTGTATAGACATAACGCACGCACGCACACAAAGCAATTACATATACAGACACGCACTCACGCAAGCACAGAGACAATCACGGACACAGACGAACACAAACAAGTGGTGATATAAAAAAATAAACGAAAAGAGAGAACCAGATAAGAGAGACAGAGACGTATAGACAGACAGACGATGACAGGAAGGGGAGACAGAAAGACCAAGAATAAAAACAGGAAACCCAAAGACAGTGAACAAATGAGAGAGAGAGAAAGAGAGAGAGAGATGAATAAATAGATAGACAAAGACAGACAGAGAAATATATTGAGAGAGAGAGAGAGAGAGAGAGAGAGAAAGAGAGAGAAAGCTAACGAAGAACGGCAGTAATTACCCAGATATCAATCGACTGTTCTCAAGACGTGTGTGTGTGTGTGCCCGAGGTTATACACAGCCTGCAGGGAACAATAGTTAAGGGTGAAGGCGCTAATAACTGCCTTAAACACTCTTGTCATTACGGGTCTTATCTCTGAGGAGGAAGTTAAGAAACGAGGCAAAGATGAAGAAGACTGCCAAGAGATTAAGACGATGATAAAGATGATGTGGAAGGAGATAAAGAGAGAGATGAGTAAACAGGATAATAGTGGATTGATATATTGAGTTCTTGTTCTTGTTCTTGTTCTTCTTGTTCTTGTTCTTCTTCTTCTTCTTCTGTTGTTTATTGTTGGTATTGTTGTTTTATTGTTGCTGTTGTTTTTGAATAGTTGAAGCCAAAAACGATAAGTAATTAACTTGATTAATTTGGATGTAACTATGAAATTGTCTTAATTGATATTTAAGGACGCTTATTTACGTCTCCTGTCATTGATATAAGAGATTTTAAATAATCACACTTAAGAAAGCCACTTTATCACACTTAAAGGCTTCATCAGTCCAAGTCGAGTTGTTTAGTAGTAATCGCACTTGGAATAATTAATCTTTTCATTCCAAGTGTCTTAAGTAATCGCACTTTAGGACATTATCCACAAAATCCACAGATCTTAAGTAATTGCACTTAACACTACATGTGGTCCAAGTGTTAAGTAATTGCACTTACGATCTCAACACTTTTAAATAATCCTCACTTAAGGGATAATTACACTTGAAAATCATTCTACTTAAGGTTTTAAGTCGTTAGGGATAAGGCACTCAAGTCATCATACGCAACACCTTAGTCATCGTTCTCAGTGTCTTAAGTCATCATACCCAACACCTTAATCATCGTCCTCAGTGTCTTAAGTCATCATACGCAACACCTTAGTCATCGTCCTCAGTGTCTTAAGTCATCATACGCAACACCTTAGTCATCGTTCTCAGTGTCTTAAGTCATCATACTCAACACCTTAATCATCGTCCTCAGTGCCTTAAGTCATCATACTCAACACCTTAGTCATCTTTCTCAATGTCTTAGGTCATCTTTCTCAATGTCTTAAGTCATTATACTCAACACCTTAGTCATCGTCTTCAGTTTTATAAGTCATCATAGTAATTTAAGAACTCTATAGATTATAATACATTGCAATAGAGTAAGAAATTGCAATAGATTTTTCACCAGATTATAATTTATCTCATTGTTTCATCAAAGTCTACTGTAATATGGCACAGTCGTTAAGTCATATCTTGTGGCCATTAGGTAAAGATGGCACTGTCTTCCGTGTAGTGCCAGTATAAACAAAGGTGGTTGCCAAAGTCTCAAGGAAGTGTGGTATAGGTGACAGTATGTCAATTAAGCGTTGTGATGGATCAATTGTGTTTACTGGTCCTAATGGGCACCCAGTTATAATTTTAAGCATTAGTATTGTTGCCTAATATGTCCCCAATTCTAATCGGCCCAGTCTTAAGAGGCATTAACCTTACCTAACCTAACCTAACCTATTACGATTGTGGCCAAGACCTAAAGGATCCATGTAAAAGGGTCATTGTTAGGTTAGGTTAGGTTGTGATAGGATAGGATAGGTTAGATTAGGTTAGGTTAGGTTAGCTTAGCCCAGACACTAAGAGATCATTTCTCAGCTTCTGGAAGACTTTATCACATTGTTTACTCGTAGAAAAAGACAACACACAGAGGACAAATTTTGCCACAACTCCATCTTAGATAATTTAGCTCGGAGTACCTTTGTAAAGTCTACATTAATAAGGAGTACCTTTGTAAAGTCTACATTAATAAGGAGTACCTTTGTAAAGTCTACATTAATAAGGAGTACCTTTGTAAAGTCTACATTAATAAGGAGTACCTTTGTAAAGTCTACATTAATAAGGAGTACCTTTGTAAAGTCTACATTAATAAGGAGTACCTTTGTAAAGTCTACATTAATAAGGAGTACCTTTGTAAAGTCTACATTAATAAGGAGTACCTTTGTAAAGTCTACATTAATAAGGAGTACCTTTGTAAAGTCTACATTAATAAGGAGTACCTTTGTAAAGTCTACATTAATAAGGAGTACCTTTGTAAAGTCTACATTAATAAGGAGTACCTTTGTAAAGTCTACATTAATAAGGAGTACCTTTGTAAAGTCTACATTAATAAGGAGTACATTTGTAAAGTCTACATTAGCCAAGAATACCTTTGTAAAAGTCTACATTAATAAAAATTGCCTTTGTAAAGTCTACATTAATAAGGAGTACCTTTGTAAAGTCTACATTAATAAGGAGTACCTTTGTAAAGTCTACATTAATAAGGAGTACCTTTGTAAAGTCTACAATAATAAGGAGTACATTTGTAAAGTCTACATTAATAAGGAGTACCTTTGTAAAGTCTACATTAATAAGGAGTACCTTTGTAAAGACTACATTAATAAGGAGTACATTTGCAGTTAAGAAATTTTTGTACTGTAATCAGTTAGTGTTTCCATCCTGGGTATAGCTTAGAGTCTGAGTGTCCTTGTAGGGAAATAATCTGTAGTTTAGAAGCTTGGTGACATTTTTATTTAAGTCCCGTACCTCTGAATGTAGTGTTTTTTGTAGTAAAAATGTTTCTTCGTTGGAATAGTTTACGTGTTTCTCCTCTACTCATCTCTCACCTCACTGAACGAGAATCCATCTTTGCTCCGGCACACCTACCTGAAGGAGTACCCGGGGTATATGTTTATCTCCTCCCTCGATCACTCACTTCTCTCACTCCTGAAAGGGCGTAGGAGGAGGAGGAGTACGGTAGATCTTTTCCTGATACTCCTCACGGGATCTTTAACACTGATTCGAACTGTTTTTTTCTCTGGTCTTATCTTCCTTTAGTCCGCCTTTCGATCTTCGTATTTTTCCTTGTTTTACTGTATCCTCCTCGTCATCTCTCTCCTCCTCCTCCTCCTCCTCCTCTTCACCCGCCCATACCTCAGGAAGAAGTCTTTCATCCTCGTTGCCCTCCACCTCATAAACGCCTCTTCCTCTTCCAGTAGGAGGAGAAAGAGAATCAGTAATCAATGTTGTCCTACTTTCTTCTTTCTTCCATTTTTCCTTCCTTCTTTCTTCTTCATCTTGCAGGAGGAAGACGAGAAATCATTTTTTGTTACTCATCCTTCTGATCCTCCTTCTCTTCCTCCTCCTCCTTACCCTCTCCCCCACTCTTCTTCCAGCCCCCAGGAAGAAAAACAGCAGCGGGAACACGGCGAGAGAGATGAAGTTGATACACACACATGCCTTCCCCCTCCCCCACACACATCCCTTCTACACACACACACACACACACAAACACACACACACCTCCATCCCTCCCACCCACCTCGCCGTTGTGGGTCATTTTGACACCTTAACCTGACTGCCTCGTCAATCGTGCGTTATCCCCACACCATGTCCTTGCTTGACGACCTCGCGTATGTTACTGCCTACCGCCACAATGTACATATGCCAGCGAGTGTTTGTGCTCTCAGGGAACGTCCAGCTTCGCCCCTTCCCCAACCTCATCTCTACACTGACTGATTATCATTTATGGTTTGTCATGCACTGGAGGAATTCTGCTTGAGGAAAAGGTCATAGAGTATATAGTTGTGTTTTTAATTATTATGCTCTGTCTTATATAAAGGTATTATTATAATGCTTCATACTGTACAATAGAATCTTGTTGTTCGTTTAAAGGATCATTATACTCTGGTTGTTTGGGGGAAATAGCATAAAGCTCTGTATTTTATTACGGCTATATTTTGGGAATTATCATATTGTTTTTCACTTTAGATTGATATATTTTCGAATTAGTATAATATTCTCTACTTTACAATGGCTACTTTTTTTAGTTAATATAATACTTTGTTCCATATACTGGACATGATTTGGAAATATTATAATGCTCTATTCTGTACTTAGGCTATCATTATAATGCTCTATCTGTACTTAGGCTATCATTATAATACTCTATCTGTACTTAGGCTATCATTATAATGCTCTATCTGTAATTAGGCTATCATTATAATGCTCTATCTGTAGTTCGGCTATCATTATAATGCTCTATCTGTACTTAGGCTATCATTATAATGCTTTATCTGTACTTAGGCTATCATTATAATGCTATATCTGTACTTAGGCTATCATTATAATGCTCTATCTGTACTTAGGCTATCATTATAATGCTCTATCTGTACTTCGGCTATCATTATAATGCTCTATCTGTACTTAGGCTATCATTATAATGCTCTATCTGTACTTAGGCTATCATTATAATACTTTTAAGTGTACTAATGATTTTTTTCTCATAATATTTTGATAATTTACGGCATTAAACACTAATTACTATGACTATTTGGGACCTGTTTACTTTGTTTATGGAGACGTAGTGATTTTGGGGAACGGTTTACTGTATTTAAGGGAAAATTGGGGACTTGTGGGACTTGTTTACCGTATTTAAGGGAAAATTTAGGGACTTTTGGGAACTATTTACCGTATTTAAGGGAAAATTGGGGACATTTAGGACTTGTTTACCGTATTTAAGGGAAATTTGGTAGGGCGTAATATGTATTTGTTGTTTTAAGTCACCAACATTTACTTTTTATTAATCTCTATTTACTTTCTAACTCGGCTGATGCATTTAGTGTCTCATAGAGCGAGGAAAAATGGCCGCCTCAGTGTGTACATTTCATTTACTACAGATCAAAATGTCTCATAAATAGATAAATGGTTTTTAAACTGACTTGAGATGCTTTTTAAAAGTCTTTATTTCTGTGTCTCTCTTTTTTTCCTCTTACTTTTTTATTTATATTTTTCGTTTTTTTCTCTATTTTTTTTAGCTTTTTTTTCCTTTGTCTCTTTCTATGTCAACTAACAAAATAAAATAATCTTTAATTCTGTGAGAGATTTTTTTAAAAAGTGCCTCTCTCTCTCTCTCTCTCTCTCTCTCTCTCTCTCTCTCTCTCTCTCTCCACCGGTTACATAATGGCTTTTTAAACCGTACACACACACAAAAAAAGTAAAAAAAAAAAAGTTATACGTGTTTTCCTGTGTAGTGGAGAAATCTATCTTGTGTTCACTTGAGGATGACCTGAACCATGTAGGCGGCTTGTTAACCACCCCCACACGACTGTAAATACCCCCATTAACCTCCAACTTTACGGCCAAACTACCCATATTTGCCCCTTACTTATCCAAGGTGATTTATGGCCGGAATTTTCTACTTTATGTTTTCAATCAGCGATACACACACACACCTAAGCACCTGACCGCTGAGACTGGTTCCATTGTCCACGTGTTGCCTCTAACGTGTATCCACAAATTTACCTCTTGAGAATTATAGATTTGTTGAATTTCTATTTTAATATGATAATTCCAGTAGCTTGAGTATTGTGAAATATTATCTGGGATTCTGTAAAAAAAATCGGAAAATAATAATATTGTTTTTGAGTTTCATTCTTGGATGTTTAAAACTATCTTGCAAATTGAATAAGATTAAATATTGTGTTTTTGTTAGGTTGTGTCATATTAAATAAGGATATTATGTCTTGAAATGGAATCATATTTGTATTAATGGTAAGACATATTAGAATCCAAACCTTTTACACGGGTTTAAATTCTCTTTCGTTGTTCAGTTATATAAGAAAGAATATCCAAATACACCCACATTTTCCTTTATTCAGTTCTCGTATTCTTATTTGTTTTAATATTTGATCATGCACGCTCTCTCTCTCTCTCTCTCTCTCTCTCTCTCTCTCTCTCTCTCTCTCTCTCTCTCCTCCAGTAATGACCTGTACAGCCAGCTTCCTGTTAAAAGCATTTACTCCAGCATTAATACCATTCTCTGTAAGGACTCCAACACACCTCCCCGACCGCCTCTCAGTGTGTGTGTGGTCTTACGAAACATAAAATACGGGACATCGCCGGAGAAAATCACAAGTAACTTAGCACAATGCAGTTTTACGAAGGTCAGGTTGGAAAAACAATCCCACGTGACAATGTTAACCTTATTTTATGTCGCATTGTGCACGGGGAAGGCTCCTCATCTTTCCCCCCTTTGAGCTTCGTTCTGTTTATGGTTCTGGGGGGATGTGGGTGTAAGTGTGTGGGTGTAGAGTGTGAGGGTGGTGTCTGGTGTGTGTCTGTGTAGGTGTCTATGTGTATGTGGGTGTGTGTGTGGGGTGTCGTGTGTGTATGGTGGGGTTTGTGTACGTGGGAAGTGTCTCTGTATTGGGGGGGGGGGGTGTCTGCGTGTGTAAACAGAGTCACATTTAAGGGAAGGAAATACAGTTATTTATATTGTGGGAGTCATTCATCCTTGTAAAGTCACCATAACTAATTTAAGTCATGTCTTTGTGGTTCTATATTAAACATCTTGTAATGTTCTGTTAATCCAAGCATATATATACACAAACATATACATAAATATATACACACAACTGGTATATTAATTCTTTATACACCAGGAAATATGACAGTGAATATATAGTATATGTCAAGAGGGGTAATTGTTCACATCTAACACACACACACGCGCGCACGCACACGCACGCACGCACACACACACACACACACATGAATGAAAGACCCTCAGCCACAAAACATCGAGAAATCCTGTAATACCTGGACATGAAACTTTATTGCCTCGAGTTCTCCTTACCAACATGAAGATGACCGCCTTGGATGGGGGGTCGACTTGTTGAGATGAGAAAAACTAACATGAGTTGTAGTCATTTCAGGATGATTAACCCCATTGAGTATGATGACTCAACCTCTGGAGGGTCAATGAAGGCTTAACCCCACTGATGATGATGACTTAACTCTACTGTATGATGATGACTTTATCCCACTGTATGATGATGGCTTAATCCCTTTAGTATAATGACTTAATTCCTTTAGTATGATGACTTAATTCACAGTATGTAGAATGCTTACCTTCTTAAGTATGATGACTTAGACCCCACTGAATGATGATGATTTAACGACTTAAGTATGATGACTTAATTTGATGTATTATTTTTAATCCCTTAGTAAGATGACTTAATCCACTGTATGGCGATTATTTAACTCCTTAAGTATGATGAATGAACCTTAAGTATGATCGCCTCGATTCTTATGGTGACATTATGAAGTGTGATTAAATAACGTGTATGGGAATATTGCAAACTTGCATGATGCCTTCCTTGTTGAGTATGATAACTTAAGTATGATAACTTTAAGAGTATGTTGCTTTAACGAGTATGATACAGTGTGTGGTAATTGCCTTGTGATTGACTTAGCATGATGACTTAAATAACTAAAGCAGTCTGATCGATTG
>NW_024714760.1:5000-22500 GCF_018991925.1 Homarus americanus
CCTCCTCTAACTCTGTGTCCCTCCTCTACTCGTGTGTCCCTCCTCTAACGTGTGTCCCTCCCTCTAACCCCGTGTGTCCCTCCTCTAACCCCGTGTGTCCCTCCTCTACTCGTGTGTCCTCCTCTACCAGTGTGTCCCTCCTCTAACCAGTGTGTCCCTCCTCTAACCCGTGTGCCCTCCTCCTAACCCGTGTGTCCCTCCTCCTAACTCGTGTGTCCCTCCTCTAACTCGTGTGTCCCTCCTCTAACCCGTGTCCCCCCCTCTAACCCGTGTGTCCCTCCTCTAACTCGTGTGTCCCTCCTCTAACCAGTGTCCCTCCTCTAACCAGTGTGTCCTCCTCTAACCCGTGTGTCCCTCCTCCAACCCGTGTGTCCCTCCTCTAACCCGTGTGTCCCTCCTCTAACTGTGTGTCCCTCCTCCAACCAGTGTGTCCCTCCTCTAACCCGTGTGTCCCTCCTCTAACCCCGTGTGTCCCTCCTCTAACTCGTGTGTCCCTCCTCTAACTCGTGTGTCCCTCCTCTAACCCGTGGTCCCCCCTCCCTAACCCTGTGTCCCTCCTCTAACTCGTGTGTCCCTCCTCTAACCAGTGTGTCCCTCCCTCTAACCAGTGTGTCCCTCCTCTAACCCCGTGTGTCCCTCCTCTAACCCGTGTGTCCCTCCCTCTAACCCGTGTGTCCCTCCTCTAGCTGACACCTCTCAGTATAATTTGTTGATCAGTTTTAGCAGCAGAAAATTTACATACGTTGGCACATGTTGTAAAATGGTATTGAATGGTATTGCTTCTCATGGTTGTGGCGGGTGTGGTGGTAGGCGGGTGTGGTAGTGGTTGTTGTAGTGGTGGTTGTTGTAGTGGTGGTTGTTGTAGTAGTGGTTGTTGTGGTGGTGGTGGTTGTTGTGGTGGTGGTGGTGATGTTGTATAGTGGTGGATGTTTGTGGTGGTGGTTGTTGTAGTGGTGGTTGTTGTAGTGGTGGTTGTTTATAATGGTGGTTGTTTAGTTATGGGTGTTGTAGTTATGGGTGTTATAGTGTTGTTCCAGTTGTGGTTGTTGTAGTGGTGGTTTATTTGTAGTGGTGGTTGTTGTAGTGGTGGTTGTTGTAGTGGTGGTTGTTGTGGTGGTGGTTTATAGTGGTGGTTTGTAGTTGGTTTTTGTAGTGGTGGTTGTTGTAGTGGTGTTTTTTATTGGTGGTTGTTGTGGGGTGTTGTTGTTGTGGTGGTTGTTGTAGTGGTGGTTGTTGTAGTGGTGGTTGTTTGTAGTTATGGGTGTTATAGTGTTTGTTCCAGTTATGGTTGTTGTAGTGGTGGTTGTTGAATGTGGTTTGTTGTGTAGTGGGGTTGTTGTAGTGATGGTTGTTGTAGTGATGGTTGTTGTAGTGGTGGTTGTTGTTTGTGGTGGAGTGTGTTGTAGTGGTATTTGTTGTAGTGGTGGTTGTTGTTGTAGTGGTGGTTGTTGTAGTGGTGGGTGTTATAGTAGTATTTGTTGTAGTGGTGGCTGTTTTAGTGGTGGGTGTTTTAGTGATGGTTGTTGTAGTGGTGGGTGTTATAGTGGTATTTGTTGTAGTGGTGGTTGTTGTAGTGGTTGTTTTTGTAGTGGTGGTTGTTGTAGTGGTGGTTGTTGTAGTGGTGGTTGTTGTAGTTATGGGTGTTATAGTGTTTGTTCAGTTATGGTTGTTGTTGTGGTGGTTGTTGTTGTGGTGGTTGTTGTAGTTGTTTGTTTAGTGGTTGTTGTTGTAGTGATGGTTGTTGTAGTGGTGGTTGTTTGTAGTTATGGGTGTTATAGTGTTTGAGTTATGGTTGTTGTTGTGGTGGTTGTTGTTGTGGTGGTTGTTGTAGTGGTTTGTTGTAGTTATGGGTGTTATAGTGTTTGTTCCAGTTATGGTTGTTGTTGTGGTGTTTGTTGTTGTGGTGGTTGTTGTAGTGGTGGTTGTTGTAGTGGTTGTTGTTGTAGTGATGGTTGTTGTAGTGGTGGTTGTTGTAGTTATGGGTGTTATAGTGTTTGTTCCAGTTATGGTTGTTGTAGTGGTGGGTGTTAGTAGTATTTGTTGTAGTGGTGGGGTGTTGTAGTGGTGGGTGTTGTGAGTGGTGGTTGTTGTAGTGGTGGTTGTTGTAGTGTTGGGTGTTAAGTGGTATTTGTTGTAGTGGTGGTTGTTGTAGTGGTGGGTGTTGTAGTGGTATTTGTTGTAGTGGTGGTTGTTGTAGTGGTGGGTGTTGTAATGGTGGGTGTTGTAGTGGTGGTTGTTGTAGTGGTGGTTGTTGTAGTGGTGGGTGTTATAGTGGTATTTGTTGTAGTGGTGGTTGTTGTAGTGGTGGTTGTTGTAGTGGTGGTTGTTGTAGTGGTGGTTGTTGTAGTGGTGGGTGTTGTGGTGGGTGTTGTAGTGGTGGTTGTTGTAGTGGTGGTGTTGTTGTAGTGGTGGGTGTTAGTAGTATTTGTTGTAGTGGTGGGTGTTGTAGTGGTTTGTTGTAGTGGTGGTTGTTGTAGTGGTGGGTGTTATAGTGGTATTTGTTGTAGTGGTGGTTGTTGGTGGTGTTGTTGTAGTGGTGGTTGTTGTAGTGGTGGTTTTTGTAGTGGTGGTTGTTGTAGTTATGGGTGTTATAGTGTTTGTTCCAGTTATGGTTGTTGTAGTGGTGGTTGTTGTAGTGGTGGTTGTTGTAGTGGTGGTTGTTGTAGTGATGGTTGTTGTAGTGATGGTTGTTGTATGGTTGTTGTAGTGGTGGTTGTGTGGTGGTTGTGTAGTGGTGGTTGTTGTGGTGGTTGTAGTGGTGGTTGTTGTAGTGGTGGTTGTGTAGTTTTGGGTGTTATAGTGTTTGTCCAGTTATGGTTGTTGTAGTGGTGGTTGTTGTAGTGGTGGTTGTTGTAGTGGTGGTTGTTGTTATGGGTGTTATAGTTTGTCAGTTGGTTGTTGTAGTGGTGGTTGTTGTAGTGGTGGTTGTTGTAGTGGTGTTGTAGTTTTGGGTGTTATAGTGTTTGTTCCAGTTATGGTTGCTGTAGTGGTGGTTGTTGTGTGGTGATTGTTGTAGTGGTGGTTGTTGTAGTGGTGGTTGTTGTAGTTTGGGTGTTATAGTGTTTGTTCCAGTATGGTTGTTGTAGTGGTGGTTGTTGTAGTGGTGGTTGTTGTTGTGGTGGTGGGTGTTGTAGTGGTATTTGTTGTAGTGGTGGTTGTTGTAGTTATGGTGTTATAGTGTTTGTTCAGTTATGGTTGTTGTAGTGGTGGTTGTTGTAGTTTTGGGTGTTATAGTGTTTGTTCCAGTTATGGTTGTGTATTGGTGGTTGTTGTAGTTTTGGGTGTTATAGTTTGTTCCAGTTATGGTTGTTGTAGTGGTGGTGGTTGTTGTAGTGGTGGTTGTTGTAGTTATGGGTGTTATAGTGTTTGTTCCAGTTATGGTTGTTGTAGTGGTGGTTGTTGTAGTGGTGGTTGTTGTTGTGGTGGTGGGTGTTAGTGGTATTTGTTGTAGTGGTGGGTGTTGTAGTGGTGGTTGTTGTAGTGGTGGTTGTTGTAGTGGTGGGTGTTATAGTGGCATTTGTTGTAGTGGTGGTTGTTGTAGTGGTGGTTGTTGTAGTGGTGGTTGTTGTAGTGGTGGTTGTTGTAGTTATGGGTGTTATAGTGTTTGTTCCAGTTATGGTTGTTGTAGTGGTGGTTGTTGTAGGTGGTTGTTGTAGTGATTGTTGTTGTGGTGGTTGTTGCAGTGGTGGGTGTTATAGTGTTTGTTCCAGTGGTTGTTGTAGTGGGGTGTGTTGTAGTAGTGGTGGTTGTTGTAGTGGTGGTTGTTGTAGTGATGGTTGTTGTAGTGGTGGTTGTTGTAGTGAGGGTGTTATAGTGTTTGTTCCAGTTATGGTTGTTGTAGTGGTGGTTGTTGTAGTGTGGTTGTGGTGGTTGTTGTAGTGATGGTTGTTGTAGTGGTGGTTGTTGTAGTGGTGGGTGTTGTAGTGGTGGGTGTTATAGTGGTATTTGTTGTAGTGGTGTGTGTTGTAGTGGTGGGTGTTGTAGTGGTGGTTGTTGTAGTGGTGGTTGTTGTAGTGGTGGTTGTTGTAGTGGTGGGTGTTATAGTGGTATTTGTTGTAGTGGTGGTTGTTGTAGTGGTGGTTAGCTGTGGTGGTTGTTGTAGTGGTGGTTGTTGTAGTGGTGGTTGTTGTAGTGGTGGGTGTTATAGTGGTATTTGTTGTAGTGGTGGTTGTTGTAGTGGTGGTTGTTGTAGTGGTGGTTGTTGTAGGTGGTTGTTGTAGTGGTGGGTGTTATAGTGGTATTTGTGTGTGGTTGTTGTAGTGGTGGTTGTTGTAGTTATGGGTGTTATAGTGTTTGTTCCAGTTATGGTTGTTGTAGGTGGTTGTTGTAGTGGTGGTTGTTGTAGTGATGGTTGTTGTAGTGATGGTTGTTGTAGTGGTGGTTGTTGTAGTGGTGGTTGTTGTTGTGGTGGTGGGTGTTGTAGTGGTGGTTGTTGTAGTGATGGTTGTTGTAGTGGTGGTTGTTGTAGTTATGGGTGTTATAGTGTTTGTTCCAGTTATGGTTGTTGTAGTGGTGGTTGTTGTAGTGGTGGTTGTTGTTGTGGTGGTGGGTGTTGTAGTGGTGGTTGTTTTGTGGTGGTTGTTGTAGTGATGGTTGTTGTAGTGATGGTTGTTGTAGTTTTGGGTGTTGTAGTGTTTGTTCCAATGATTGTTGTTGTAGTGGTGGTGGTTGTTGTAGTGGTGGTTGTTGTAGTGGTGGTTGTTGTAGTGGTGGTTGTTGTAGTGGTGGTTGTTGTAGTGGTGGTTGTTGTTGTAGTGGTGGTTGTTGTAGTGGTGGTTGTTGTAGTTGTGGGTGTTATAGTGTTTGTTCCAGTGGTTGTTGTGGTGGTTGTTGGTCGTGGTGGTGGTTGTTGTAGTGGTGGTTGTCGTAGTGGTGGTGGTTGTAGTGGTGGTTGTTGTAGTGGTGGTTGTTGTAGTGGTGGTTGTTGTATTGGTTGTTGTTGTAGTGGTGGATTTGTTTGTAGTGGTGGTTGTTGTAGTGGTGGTTGTTGTAGTGGTGGTTGTTGTTGTAGTGGTGGTTGTTGTTGTAGTGGTGGTTGTTGTAGTGGTTGTTGTTGTAGTGGTGGTTATTGTAGTGGTGGTTGTTTTAGTGGTGGTTGTTGTAGTGGTGGTTGTTGTAGTGGTAATGATGTATTTCTAAATGAGTTTTTTCATAATGACCGTTTTTATAATAAAGATATTAGCTAAATTATATAATGATACATACATTAATTATTTCAAACATGAACACGTAGGAAGTTTATCAGAAATATTACACATGAATTAACTGTTAAACTCTGGTATCAAATTGACGTTTTCGGAGGACGCATTTAATATTTTTACCCACAATAAGACATACTAAGACAAATTACGTATCAGTAATACTACATTATGCAAAAACTACCATTTTAAAGGATCAGAATCACATTGAATTATTACACTGGTCCTGATAGTTGGTGGATGAGTGTGACTGACTGGGAATTTGGCCGCTGAGCCGTCAACAGAGGCGGGAAATATGATTACCAACAACTTCGCATTCCCCGCATCTGTTGACGGCTGGAACGGCCAAGGTCCCCAGTCTGCCACACTCATCCATCAACTGCGCTCCCGCCTCACCACATTAATCAACTCACGCGCAGCCATCATCCAACTCAACACACTTCTCATCCTCATCAAAAGACCAATAACTCCAAAAGTCCTATGGCGACGGACGAGTGGCGACGGGGACAGGCAGAGATGACTGCTGGGAGTCTCCAGTCACAACTCTGCACAGGGGCGGCACAGATAAGATGGTCGTTTATGCACTGGGATCTAGGCAGCAGTGCAATCCGGTCCTGTCTGTGCGACTGAGCAGCCTTTTCGAGGAGCCACTCTGCTCACCCCACATGAGGAGGGGGCTACAAAAGGTGCCCTAAACATAGCCTGCCTAAAGAACCAACCTGACTGGGCAACCGCACCCAATAAGGTCATCCTTATGCGGTCGAAAACAGTCATAATCACAGATCCAAACAAAGCAAATTATAAAACTTCTTTTGGTATCTGAGTGGAATGTCAGGACCGTTCTGGATACTGATAGAAATGAGCGTCCTGAAAGAATAACTGCCCTTGTGGCAAAAGAGCTGGCGAGATATATCATCCACATAGCAGCCATTAGCGAGTCTCGGCTCCCAGACGAGGGTCGACTCACAGAACGGGGTCTGGCTATACCTTTTCTGGAAGGGTAAGCCTGCTGCACAGAGAACCCGCATTTATGGAGTTGGCTTTGCCACCTGCCGATGCATCCTACACAGGCTAACTGAAATGCCTATTCAGATCAATGAGCGCCTTATGACACTGAGTCCCACTGAATCATTCACGTCATGCCTTCTTCATCAGTGCACACACCCTAATACTGGATGCATACGATGACATCAAGGAGGCCTTTTAAGCCAACCTTGTCAGAGATACTGACACAACCTCACTATCACCAATACCTTGTTTAGGCAGGTTGACCAATTCAAGGGTTCGTGGCTACACCCACGATCAAAACACTGGCATCTCATTGACTACTTCTTTCTCAGAGAAAGAGATCATCGAGATGTCCTCATCACCCGAGCCATGCATAGCTCAGACCACTGAGACACTGATCATCGGCTCGCTAGAGACAAGCTCTCACTTCACGTCGCCCCAAAATGGCGAAGGCAACAAGCCTCCAGAAGAGGTTTTAACACTAAGCCTCTGGAGGATGCAGCGGTAGCACATGATTTCAGAGAGCAGCTGGAACATGGGCTGATAAACAATCCAACAACAAACAACCTAAATCCGAGTGCCGAATGGAGAATTCTGGACACTGTCATGAAAAATACCTGCAGACCCTCGGCCAAATCGAAAGAATATACCAGGACTGTTTTGATGAAAACGACCCGGAAATCAGTGTACTCGTCGATGACAAACTGCTGCTTTAACCGCCTGGCAGAACAATCCTTAGTTTCGGACAAAAACTGATAATTTCCACAAGCAGAAGACGGCGGCCGGGCGCAAACTTCACAATCACAAGAATGACTGGCTTAAAAATAAAGCATGTGATGAAACACAAAAAATGCAGATCACCACAAAATGTGCGAATTTTTCAATTTTACTAAAACATTCTCTGTGCCAAACACTCATGGCGCAGCTACCCTCTGCTCATTCGAAGGTAACTCCCTAATTAAAGACGATGAAGGCCTCCTTCAGCGCTGGAAAGAGCACGGCCATTCGCAGCTCATCCGAAACACTGATGTGGATAACGTGACTACCCAGCAGGTCAATAAGCATCCAGACCTAATCCACCTCGCTATCCTCAATTCCTGGATAAGGTAGCTACTGCCATAAAAAAGATGAAGAATAACAAAGACTCAGGGCCTGATGGAATCCCAGCCAAGGTGCATAAAGCAGGAGGACCTCTGCTTACCAGCCGTCTCCACTCTCCCTTGGAGAATAAATGGGAAAAGGAAGAAATCCCCCAAGTTCTTAAAGACGCCTCCATTGCCAATATTTATAAAAACAAGGGAGATCGGTCAGACTGTGACAACTACCGCGGGATCTCGTTGCTGTCTGTAGCTAGCAAGATTATCGCCAGAGACCTACTAAACAGATGTTTTCCTGTGGCGGAAAACTTTCTCCCAGACTCTCAATGTGGCTTTAGACCATCACGTGGCACCACAAACATGGTCGTTGCTGCCGGCTAGATACAGGACCTGTAACCTGTACATGGCCTTCATCGACCTAACCAAGGCCTTCAACTCGGTCAACAGAGAAGCCCTCTGGTGGACCCTCAGCCATTTTGGCAACTCCACGATGGCATGAACGGCAGTGTCCTGCACAATGGCACCCAGTCTGAGTTCTACCCCATCTAAAGGAAATAAAACAAGGGTGTGTACTGGCACCAACTCTCTTTTGCATTTTCTTGGCTGCCTTCTTTACTTGTGCCAGTGCCAATTTAGCTGGCGAGGTGGACATCGAGTATCAGATAAAGGGTCTTTTCAACATAAGACGACTCCAGGCAGAAACAAAGGTGTCAGCAGCTTCCCTTACTGAACTTCAGTTTGCAGATGACCTCACCCTTGTCGCTCACACCAAACACGACCTACAGGAAATTCTCAACACCTACACAGATGCTTATGCACACTTCGGCTTTGAGGTGAATATACATAAGACTCAGGTTCTCTTTCATCCTGCCCCTGGTTCAGCCACACCTCCACCATCCATCCATCTTAACAGTACTACCCTCTCTAATGTTACCCACTTCCAGTATCTCAGCTCCCACCTGTCCACCACCGCGGACAACGATGAATAGATTCAACATCGGATTAGATGTGCATCTCTATCCTTTGGCCAACGCCACACCTTGTCTTCAGCTGAAGGGAGCTGAATTTATCTACAAAGTTACACGTATATCGAGCAGTGGTCTTCCTCACCCTACTATATGACAGCGAGACATGGTTTACATACAGAGGCACCTCAAGGCACTGAGTTCGCTGGGAAGACAAGAGAACAAATGCCAATATTCTCGCTGACACCAACTGTAGGAGCATCGAGGCTACCATTATCCATGAACAACTACGCTGGAGTGGCCATGTTACCCACATGGACGACAGTAGACTGCCAAAGCAGCTACTTTACAGTCACCTAACGAATAGTAAAGGTAACGCCGGCGGGCAACTGAATAGGTATAAGGATAGTCTTAAGACAAACCTGAAAAAGTGCCAAATCGACCCCCTCACTTGGGAGACGATTACTCCACACGGTAACGCTTTGAGGAGCACCACACGTGTTAATACTTTCGAGTTTGCCCGACTGCATACCGAGTCAGACAAGCGCCAACACCTGAAAAACACTAACCGCCGCCCCTCCCGCACTAGATGTAGCCCTCCACACGTGTAACATCGGTGGATTACCTTGCCGGTACCGTATCAGCCTCACTAGTCATCTCAGAACTCACCAACCTAGGTGACATCCTTAACAACTCATATTATTTTATCTTAGCTGGACGATCGTCATAATCGAGTCCGAGTGAGAGCAAAGTAGTAGTAGTAGACCCAACACAGTGCAGACCCAACACAGTGTAGACCCAACACAGTGTAGACCCAACACAGTGCAGACCCAACACAGTGTAGACCCAACACAGTGCAGACCCAACACAGTGTAGACCAACACCTGGCACGGGCCCAACACAGTGCGGAGCCCAACACAGTGCAGACCCAACACTGAGGTATGGGCCCAACGGAGTGCAGACCCAGCCCAGTGTAGACCCAACACAGTGCAGACCCAACACAGTGCAGACCCAACACAGTGCAGACCCAACACAGTGCAGACCCAACACAGTGCAGACCCAACCACCAGTGCAGACCCATCACAGTGCAGACCCAACACAGTGCAAGACCAAACACAGTGTGGGCCAACACAGTGCAGACCCATCACAGTGCACACCCAACCCAGGGTACCAGGCCAGCCCAGTGCAGACCCAACACAGTGCAGACCCAACACAGTATAGACCCAACACAGTAGACCCAGCACAGTGCAGGAGCCCAACCCAGTGTAGGCCAACACAGTGCAGACCCAACACAGTACAGACCCAACACAGTGCAGACCCAACACAGTAAGACCCAACACAGTGCAGACCCAACATAGTGCAGACCCATCACAGTGCAGACCCAACACAGAGTGCAGATGACACAGTGTGGAGCCCAACACAGTGCAAGACCCAACACAGTGTAAGGCCCAACACGAGTGCCAGGCCCCAACACAGTGTAGGCCAGTACAGTGGAGCCCAACCCAGTGAGACCCAACCCAGTACAGACCCAACACAGTGGAGCCCAACACAGTGTAGACCCAACACAGTGTGAGCCAACCCAGTGCAGACCCAACCAGTGCAGACCCAACCCAGTGCAGACCCAACACAGTGCAGACCCAACACAGTGCAGACCCAGCAAGTGCAAGACCCAACCCAGTGCAGGCCCAACCCAGTGCAGACCCAACACGAGGTGCAGCAGACCCAACGCAGTGTGGGCCAACACACAGTGCTTAAGATCCAACAGAGTGCTAGACCCCAACACAGTGTAGACCCAACACAGTGTAGACCCAACACAGTGAAGACCCAACACAGTGAAGACCCAACACAGTGTAAGACTAACACAGGAGTGTGGGCCACCAGCCACAGTGTAGACCCACCAGCACGAGGCCATGAGCCCAGCACAGTGTAGACCCAGAACAGTGTAGACCCAGCACAGTGCAGACCCAACACAGTATGGGCCAACACAGTGGAGCCCAACACAGTGTAGACCCAACACAGTGCAGACCCAACTGGTGTAGACCCAACACAGTGTAGACCCAACACAGTGTGAATGAAGCACAGTGTGGGCCAACACAGTGTAGACCCAACACGGTGTAAGGGCCCAACACAGTGCTGAACCCAACACAGTGGACCCAACACAGCGAGTGTAGATGACCCAACACCAGTGTGGAGCCAAACCTGATGTGGAGCCCAACACAGGTACTTGGGCCAACACAGTGTGGAGCCCAACACAGTGTAGACCCAACACAGTGTGTAGACCCAACACAGTGTGGGCCCCAACACAGTGTAGACCCAGCACCAGTGCAGACCCAGCACAGTGCAGGGCCCCAACACAGTGTGGGCCAACACAGTGCAGACCCAACACAGTGCAGACCCAACACAGTGCAGACCCAACACAGTGCAGACCCAGCACAGTGCAGACCCAACACGGTGCAGACCTAGCTTAGGTGCACACCCAACACAGTGTAGACCCAACACAGTGTGGGCCCAACACAGTGCAGACCCAACACAGTGCAGACCCAGCACAGTGTAAGACCCAACAGTGTAGACCCAACACAGTGTAGACCCAACACAGTGTAGACCCAACACTTACAGTGTGGGCCAACACAGTGCAGACCTACACAGTGCAGACCCAACAGTGCAGACCCAACACAGTGCAGACCCAACACGGTGTGGACCCAACATGGTGTAGACCCAACACAGTGCAGACCCAACACAGGTGCAGACCCAGCACAGTGTGGAGCCCAACAGTGTAGACCCAGCACAGTGTGGGCCCAACACAGTGTGGAGCCCAGCAGTATGGAGCCAACACAGTGCAAAGACCCTACACACAGTACCAGACCCAACACAGTGCAGACCAACACAGTGCAGACCCAACACGGTGCAGAACCCAACACAGTTACCAGACCCAACACGGTGCAGACCAACACAGTGCAGACCCAACACAGTGCAGACCCAACACAGTGTAGACCCAACACGGTGCAGACCCAACACGGTGCAAGACCCTACACAGTGCTGGACCCAACACAGTGCAGACCCAACACAGGTACGGAACCCAACACGGTGCAGACCCAACACGGTGCCAGGAATGACCCAACACGGTGCAGACCCAACACAGGTGCAGACCCAACACAGTGTAGACCCAACACAGTGTATGGAGCCAACACAGTGCAGACCCAACACGGTATGAACCCAGCACGGTGTGGAGCCCAACACAGTGTGGAGCCCAGCTTACGGGTGCAGGCCAACACAGTGTGGAGCCCAACACGGTGGGCCCAACACAGTGTGGACCCAGCACAGTGCAGACCCAACACAGTGCCAGACCCAACATAATTTTAGACCCAACACAGTGCAGACCCAACTTTTGGTGCCAGACCGACACAGTGTAAGACCAAACTGGTACAGACCCAACACAGTGTGGGCCAACACAGTGGGCCCAACACAGTACAGGCCCAACACAGTGTGGACCCAACACAGTGTAGACCCAACACAGTGCAGACCCAACACAGTGCAGACCCAACACCCAGTGCAGACAACACAGGTGCAGACCCAACACAGTGCAGGGCCAACACAGTGCAGACCCAACACAGTGCAGACCCAGCACAGTGCAGACCCAACACAGTGCGGGCCAACACAGTGCAGACTGACACAGTGCAGATTGAAGCAGTGCAGACCCAACACAGTGCAGACCAACACAGTGCCAGACCCAACACAGTGCAGACCCAGCACAGTGTGGAGCCAACACAAGTACAGACCCCAACACGAGTGCAGACCCAACACAGTACCAGGCCCAACACAGTGTAGACCCAACACATTGCAGACCCAACACAATTGAGACCCAACACAGTGTAAGACCAACACAGTGCAGACCCAGCACAGTGCAGACCCAACACAGTGCAGACCCAACACAGTGTAGACCCAACACAGTGCAGACCAACACAGTGGACCAACACAGTGCAGACCCAACACAGTGCAGACCCAACACAGTGCAGACCCAACACAGTGCAAGCCCCTTTAACACAGTGCAGACCCTACACAGTGCGGACCCAACACAGTGCAGACCCAGCACAGTGTGAGCCCAACTGATGCAGGCCAACACAGTGTAGACCCAACTTTGGTATAGACCCAACGATGTAGACCCAACACAGTGTAGGCCAACACAGAGTGCAGACCCAACACAGTGTAGACCCAACACAGTGCAGACCCTACAGTGCACCCAGACCCTACTGAGTGCAGACTCAAGCACAGTACCGGAGCTCAGCACAGTGCAGACTCAACACAGTGCAGGCCCAGCAGTGTAGACTGACACAGTGTGGGCCAACACAGTGTAGACCCAACACAGTGCAGACCCAACACAGTGCAGAGCCAACACAGTGTGAGACTAACACAGTGTAGACTGACACAGTGTGGAGCCCAACACAGTGCAGACCCAACACAGTGTAGACCAACACAGTGCAGAGCCAACACAGTGCAGACCTTGCAGTGCAGACCCCATACAGTGCAGACCCAACATGATTACAGACCCAACACAGTGCAGACCCAGCAGTGCAGACCTACACACAGTGCAGACCCTACACAGTACAGACTAACCTGATGCAGACTAACACCAGTGCAAGACCCAACACAGTGCAGACCCAGCACAGTGTGGAGCCCAACACAGTGTAGACCCAAACACAGTGCAGACCCAACACAGTGCAGACCCAACACAGTGCAGACTCAACACAATTTTAGACCCCACTTTGAGTGCAGACCCCATACGAAAGTGCAGACCCAACACAGTGCAGACCCAACACAATGCCAGACCCAACACAATTGAGACCCACACACAGTGCAGACCCAACACAGGTGTGGGCCAACACAGTGCAGACCCAACACAGTGCAGACTCAACACAGTGCAGACTCAACACAGTGCAGACCAACACAGGTGTAGACCCAACTGCAGTGTGGGCCAACACAGTGTGGAGCCAACACAGTGCAGAGCCAACACCAGTGCAGACCCAACACAGGTGCAGACCCAACACAGTGGACACAACACAGTAAGGCCCAACTTTGATGTGGGCCCAACACAGTGCAGACAGCACAGTGTGGAGCCCAACACAGGTGTGGGCCAACACAGTGTAGACCCAACACAGTGTGGAGCCCAACACAGTGTGGGCCTTTGAGTGTAGGCCCAACACAGTATGAGCCCAGCACAGTGTGGGCCAACACCCAGTGCCAGACCCAACACAGTGTGGGCCCAACACAGTGCAAACCCAACCCACCAGTGCAGACCCAACACAGTGCAGACCCAACACAGTGCAGACCCAACACAGTGCAGACCCAACACAGTAAAGACCCAACACGGTATAGACCCAGCACAGGTGGACCCAACACAGTGCAGACCCCATACAGTGTAAAGACCCAACACAGTGCAGAGCCAACACAGTGCAGACTAGCACAGTGCAGACCCCCCATACAGTGTAGACCCAGCACAGTGCAGACCCAACACAGTGCAGACCCCCATACAGTGTCAGACCCAACACAGTGCAGACCCAACACAGTGCAGACCCAACACAGTGCAGACAACACAGTGCCAGACCCAACACAGTAGACCCAACAGGTGGGCCAACACAGTGCAGACCCAGCACAGTGCACAGACCCCCGCCACAGTGCAGACCCAACACAGTACGGGCCCAACACAGTGCAGACCCAACACAGTGCAGACCTACATTTAGACCCTACACAGTGCAGACTCAACACAATGCAGACTCAACACAGTGCAGACTCAACACAGTGCAGACCTTTGTGAGAATGTGGAGCCAACACAGTACAGACCTAACACAGTACCAGACCCAACACAGTGCAGACCCAACACAGTACTGGCAGACTCAACACAGTGCAAGACTCAACTGATGCAGACCCCATACGGTACCAGGGCCAACACAGTGCAGACCCAACACGGTACAGACCCAACACAGTGCAGACCCTACACACAGTGCAGACTCCAACACAGTGCAGACTCAACACAGTGCAGACTCAACTTTAATTAAGACCAACATGATGTGGGCCAACACAGAGTGTGGTAACAGTGTAGACCCAACACAGTGCAGACCCAACACAGTGTAGACCCAACACAGTGCAGAGCCAACACAGTGCAGACCCAACACAGTGCAGACCCAACACAGTGCAGACCCAACACAGTGCAGACCCAACAGTAAAAGACCCAGCACAGTGTAGACCCAGCACGAGTGCAGACCCAACACAATTGCAGACCCCATACAGTGTAGACCCAACACAGTGCAGAGCCAGCACAGTGCAGACCCAACACAGTGCAGACCCCATACAGTGTGGGCCCAACTTGCAGTACTAGACCCAACACAGTGCAGACCCAACCACAGTGCAGACCCAACACAGAGTGCAGACCCAACACAGTAAGACACAACACAGTGTAGACCCAACACAGTGCAGACCCAACACAGGTGCAGACCCCATACAGTGTAGACCCAACACAGTGCAAGACCCAACACAGTGCAGACCCCCCATACAGTGTAGACCCAACACAGTGCAGAGCCAACACAGTGCAGACCCAACACAGTGCAGACTCAACACAGTGTGGAGCCCAACACAGTGCAGACCCAACACAGTGCAGGCTCAGCACAGTGCAGACTCAACACCCAGTGCAGGGCCCAACACAGTGCAGACCCAGCAGTGCAGACGCAGTGTAGACCCAGCACACCCGGTGCAGAGCCAGCAGTGCAAGACCCTACACAGTGCAGACCCAACACAGTGCAGACCCAGCACAGTGCAGACTGGCACAGTGCAGAGCCAACACAGTGCAGACCCAACACAGTGCAGACCCCATGCAATGTAGACCCAACACAGTGCAGACCCAACACAGTGCAGACCCAACACCAGTGCAGACCCAACACAGTGCAGACCCAACACAGTGGAGCCAACACAATTAGACCCAACACAGTGTAGACCCAACACAGTGCAGACCCAACACAGTGTAGACCCTGTACAGTGTAGACCCAGCACAGTGTGGGCCAATACAGTATGGAGCCCAACACAGTGTGGACCAAACACAGTGTAGACCCAGTACAGTGAAGACCCAACACAGTGGGCCCAACACAGTGTGGGCCCAGCACAGTGTGGGCCCAGCACAGTGTGGGCCCAGCACAGTGTGGGCCCAACACAGTGTGGGCCAGTACGAGTGAAAGACCCAACACAGTGTGGAGCCCAACACAGTGTAGATCCAACACAGTGTAGACCCAGCACAGTGTAGACCCAACACGAGTGTAGACCCAGCACAGTGTGGGCCCCAGCACAGTGTAGACCCAACACAGTGTGGAGCCCAGCACAGTGTGGAGCCCAACACAGTGTAGACCCAACACAGTGTAGACCCAACACGGTGTGAACCCAACCTGAGTGTGGGCCAACACAATTGCAGACCCAACACAGTGCAGACCCAACACAGTGCAGACCCAACACAGTGCAGACCCAACACAGTGCAGACCCAACACCCAGTGCAGACCCAACACCAGGTACCCCAGACCCAACACAATTCTGGACCCAACACAATTAATAGATCCAACACAGTGCAGACCCAACACAGTGTAGACCCAACTTCTGTTTCAGACCCAACACAGTGTAGACCCAGCACAGTGTAGACCCAACACAGTGTAGATCCAGCACAGTGACCCAGCAGTGTGGGCCAACACAGTGTGGAGCCCAACACAGTGTGGGCCAACACAGTGTGGGCCAGCACAGTGTGGGCCCAACACAGTGTAGACCCAACACAGTGTAGACCCAACACAGTGTAGACCCAACACAGTGTGGAGCCCAACACAGTGTAGACCCAACACAGTGGCTCCAGCTTTGGTGTGGCTCCAGCACAGTGTGCACCCAACACAGTGTACACCCAGCCGCAGTGTACACCCAACACAGTGTGGGCCCAACACAGTGTAGATCCCAACACAGTGTGGGCCCAACACAGTGTAGATCCCAGCACGAGTGTAGACCCCAATACAGTGTAGACCCAACACAGTGTGGGCCAACAGTGTAGATCAGCAGTGTAGACCCAACACAGTGTGAAGATCCCAGCACCAGTGTAGATCCCAGCACAGTGTAAGATCCAGCACAGTGTAGATCCCAGCTTGCAGTGTAGATCCAGCACAGTGTGGGCCCAACACAGTGTAGACCCAGCACAGGTGTAGACCCAGCACAGTGTAGACCCAACGAGTGAGGGCCCAGCACAGTGTGGAGCCCAACACAGTGTGGGCCAGCACAGTGTGGGCCAACACAGTGCAGACCCAACACAGTGCAGACCCAACACAGTGTAGACCCAGCACAGTGTAGACCCAACACAGTGTAGACCCAGCACAGTGTGGGCCAGCACAGTGCAGGGCCCAACACAGTGTAGACCCAACACAGTGTAGACAACACAGTGTAGACCCAGCACAGAGTGTGGGCCAGCACAGGGTGTAGACCCAGCACAGTGTAGACCCAGTACAGTGTAGACCCAACACAGTGTAGACCCAACACAGTGTGGACCCCAGTACAGTGAAGACCCAAAACAGTGTGGACCCAAGCACAGGTGCCGGAGCCCAGCACAGTGCAGGCCCAACACAGTGTAGATCCCAACACAGTGTGGAGCCCAGCACCAGTGTGGACCCCAGCACAGTGTAGACCCAGCACAGTGTGGAGCCCAACACAGTGTGGACCCAACACAGGTGTAAGATCCAACACCAGTGCTTAGATCCAACAGAGTGTGGAGCCCAACACAGTGTGGACCCAACACAGTGTGGGCCAACACCAGTGTAGATCAGCACAGTGTAGACCCAAAAGCAGTGTGGGCCAACACAGGTGCAGACCCAACACAGTGTAGGCCCAACACAGTGTAGACCCAACACAGTGTGGGCCCAACACAGTGTGAGCCAGCACAGTATGGAGCCCAGTACAGTAAGACCCAACACAGTGTAGACCCAACACAGTGTAGACCCAGTACAGTGTAAGACCCAACACGGTGCAGACCCAACACAGTGTAAGACCCAACACAGTGTGAGCCCAGCCACAGTGTAGACCCAGCCACAGTGTAGACCCAACACAGTGTAGACCCAGCGCAGTGTAGACCCAGCACAGTGTAGACCCAACACAGTGTGGAGCCCAACACAGTATGGGGTCCAGCAAGAGTGTGGGGCCCAGCACAGTGTGGAGCCCAGCAGTGTGGACC
>NW_024714760.1:30000-41312 GCF_018991925.1 Homarus americanus
AATTTACATAACACACACACAACACACACACACTACATCCTTGACCACCGTAGGGTCAAGGCCATGTCAACCATTCCCCACGTCCCTCTCCCCGACCCATCCTCACCACCGGGATATCTACATAATCAAAAGTGAATTTTGTTTCGGAAAAAAGTGGGATCAGTGTTGCACAGTGATGAACAGTGTTTAAGCCAGTGAATTCAGCACTAGACAGTACCAGTGAGAGCCGTGACCCACCAGTGAGATAAGCACCCCTGGGAACCATCCTCTGACCAGACGGTGTTAATCAGTCCACCAGGAGCAACAGAGGGCCGGTCGGCTATGCACCTGACCACGGGATAACACAACACCACCTAACAGAGTGTGGGGTACTGTGACACCACCCCACACCACCTGGTGTCTCCATGACCACGGAGGTCCTTCATATCAACACCCGAGGGCGAGTTACTGCACCACGTGAACACCACACCACCTGGTGTCTCCATGACCAGCCCAGGCCCGGGCCATCAGCTGTGAACTATAATAATTTGTATGTTCAATCACTGTTTCTTCTCCTTTCAATGTAAAGCTTTTGTTAAACGACCCGCCCCATGTTAAACGACCCACCCACCCCATGTTAAACGACCCACCCACCCCATGTTAAACGACCCACCCACCCCATGTCTTTGTATGTAATAAGTCATTTCTGTCCAATGTATATTTTCAGCCTTCAGGCTACAAACTTTCACAATAAACCGTTAATTATTATTATATATATATTATTATTTACACACACACACACACACAACACACAACACACAACACACACAACAACACCACACACACAACACACACACACACACACAACACACACAACACACACAACACCACACACACAACACCACACACACACACACAACACACACAACACCACACACACACAACACCACACACACAATAACAACACACACAACACACACACACACAACACCAATAACACACAACACAATAACAACACCGTCAACACAAACAATCAATAACAATAACAACACCACACACACAACACCACACACACACACAACACACAACAACACCACACACAACACCACACACAACACACAACACACACAACACCACACACAACAACACCACACACACAACACCACACACACACACACAACACACACACACACACACACCACACACAACACCACACACACAACACCACACACACACAACACCACACACAATAAACACCACACACACAACACCACACACACAACACCACACACACACACAACACACAACACCACACAACAATCAATACCAACACAACACCAATAACAACACTATTAACAATAATAATAACAACAATAACACACCAACAATAATAACTACACACACACAACACCACACACACAACACCACACACACACAACACCACACACAAACACACACACACAACACCACACACACACAACACACACAACACACACAACACCACACACAACACCACACACACAACAACCACACACACAACACCACACACCACACACACACACACACACAACACCACACACCACACACACAACACACACAACACACACAACACCACACACACAACACCACACACACACACAACACCACACACACACACACACAATAACACACAACACCACACACACAACACCACACACACAACACCACACACACAACACCACACACACACACACACAACACACACACACACACACCACACACACACACACACACACACACACACCACACACACAACACCACACACACAACACCACACACACAACACCACACACACACACAACACACAACAACACACACACACACACACAACACCACACACACACACACAACACACACAACACCACACACACAACACCACACACAACACCACACACACACCACACACAACACACACAACACCACACACACAACACCACACACAACACCACACACAACACCACACACACAACACCACACACACACAACACCACACACAACACCACACACACACAAATAACAATCACACACACACACACAACACCACACACAATAACAACACCACACACACACACCACACACACAACACACACAACACCACACACACAACACCACACAACAATAAACACACACAACACCACACAACACCACACACACAACACCACACACAACACCACAATAATAATACACACAACAATCAATAACAATAATAACAATAATAACACCACACACACACACAACACACACAACACCACACACAACACACACAACACCACCACACAACACCACACACACAACACCACACACAATAACACCACACACACAACACCACACACACACACACACAATAATAACAACAATAATAACAACACCACACACACAACACCACACACACAACAACACCACACACAACACCACACACACAAACACCACACACACAACACCACACTACCACTACCAACAAACACACAACACCACACACAACAATCATTACTACCACAACACACACAAATTAGACTACACACACAACACCACACACAACAATCACACACAACAAACACAATAATAACACCACAATAACACAACACCACACACACAACACCACACACACAACACCACACACACAACACCACCACACACAACACCACACACACACACACAACACACACAACACCACACACACAACACCACACACACAACACCCCACACACACAACACCACAATACCAACACAATACAACACACACACACCACACACACAACACCACACACACAACACCACACACACAACACCACACACACAACACCACACACACAACACCACACACACAACACCACACACACAACACACACAACACACACAACACCACACACACAACACCACACACACAACACCACACACACAACACCACACACCACACACACAAACACACACAACACCACACACACAACACCACACACCACACACACAACACACAACACCACACAACACCACACACACAAACACCACACACACAACACCACACACACACAACACCACACACAACACCCACACACACACACAACACACACACACACACACACCCACAATAATAATAACACAATAAACACCACACACACAACACCACACACACAACACCACACACACAACACCACACACACACACAACACACACACAACAACACACACACACACACCACACACACACACACAACACCACACACACACACAACACACACAACACCAATAATAATAACAACACCACACACACAACACCACACACACAACACCACACACAACACCACACACACACAACACCACACACACACACACACACACACACACACACACAACACCACACACACACAACACACACAACACCACACACAACACCACACACACAACACCACACACACAACACCACACACACACACACAACACACACACACACCACACACACAACACCACACACACAACACCACACAACACCACACACAACACCACACACACACAACACCACACACACAACACACACACAACCACACAACACCACACACACACACACAACACCACACACACAACACACCACACACACACCACACACCACAACACCACACACAACCACCACACACACACCCCACACACACAACACACCACACAACACACCACACACACACACACACACACAACACCACACAACACCACACACACACACAACACCACACACACAACACCACACAACACCACACACAACACCATTACAATACTCTCCTTCCCCGCTGCAGCATGAAATAAGTGGACACCATTATCACACACGCTCTTATCCCCGGCCTAACACTGTCTAATTAATGCCGTAACAATTTAATGGTGCACTTCATTAGGTAGTCGGGTTAAAGGTAGTGGCCTCTCTCATCTGGGATTTGTTAGCTGTGATATGTATTGGTGTAGTTAAAAACTGTTCACTAATATATAATAAATAATGATGTCACAGTTGTCTTAAATATTGAAAATACAGCCATATTCACCCTCCCAGCACACATGTGCATACTCACCCCTCAACACACATGGCCATATTCACCCTCCCAGCACACATGGCATATTCACCCCCAGCACACATGCACATCTCACCCCTCAGCACACATGCATATTCACCCTCCCAGCACACATGGCCATATTCACCCCTCCCAGCACACATGGCCATATTCACCCCTCCCAGCACACATGGCCATATTCACCTCCTTTGAGGCCATATTCACCCCTCCCAGCACACATGGCCATTCTCCCCTCCCAGCACACATGGCCATATTCACCCCCTCCCCTTTTTAGCTATATTCACCCCCCAACACATGGCCATACTCACCCCTCCAGCACACATGGCCATATTCACCCCAGCACACATATGCACTCACCCCTCCCAGCACACATGGCCATATTCACCCCAGCACACATATGGCCATATTCACCCTCAGCACACATGGCCATATTCACCCTTAGCACACATGTCCATATTCACCTTCACCTGACACCACACATGTGCATACTCACCCTGACACCACAGCCAGCACTCACCCTCCTACCCACACATGGCACATATTCACTCCTCCCATCACACATGGCTATTCACCCCTCCCCCACATGCACATATTCACCCTCCCAGCACACATATTCACTCCCAGCACACATGGCCATATTCACCCTTCCCCACATGGCCATATTCACCCCTCCCACCACACATGGCCATATTCACCCCTGCCACCACATGGCCATACTCACCCCCTACACCACACATGCCCTCACCCTCCCACCACATGCACATATTCACCCCTCCCACCACACATGGACATATTCTACTCAGCACACATGGCCATATTCACCTCCACCACACATGGCCCATATTCACCCCTCCCCACCCATGGCCATATTCACCCCCTCCCCACCACACATGGCCATATTCACCCCTCCCACACACATGGCCATATCCCTCCCACCACATGCCATATTACCCTCCCATCACCCACACATGGCCATATTCACCCCCTCCCACCACACTGGCCGATATTACCCTCCACACACATGGCCATATTCTCACCCCACCACACACATGGCCATATTCACCCCCCACACCACACATGGCCCATATTCACCTGCCACCACACATGGCCATATTCACCCCCTGCCACCACACATGATATTCACCCTACCACACAGCCATATTCACCTCCACCACACATATCATGCTCACCCCCACCACACATGGCCATACTCACCCCTTCCCACCCCACACATGTCCATACTCACCCTCCCACACACACATGTGCAATGCCCTCCATCACACATGG
Source organism: Homarus americanus (assembly GCF_018991925.1). NCBI lineage: Eukaryota > Metazoa > Arthropoda > Malacostraca > Decapoda > Nephropidae > Homarus > Homarus americanus. Next base: position 35,354 of record NW_024714760.1, read on the forward strand.
CTATATTCTCCCACCACACATGGCCATATTCCTCCAACACACATGCCATATTCACCCCTCAGCACACATGGCCATATTCACCCTTCCAGCACACATGGCCATATTCACCCCTCCACCACCATATATGCCTGCCACCACCATTCCTCCCAGCACACATGGCCATATTCACCCCCTGCCACCACACATAATATACTCACCCTGACACACATGGCCATACTCACCTCCCCACCACACATGTACTCACCCTCCTACACATGGCCATATTCACCCTCCCATCACACATATTTCCTCTTCCTCCACCACACATGGCCATATTCACCTCCCTCACATAGCCATATTCACCCTCCACCACACATGCACATACTCACCCCCTGCCACCACACATGGCCATACTCCCCCTCCCACACAGCCTATTCCCTGCCACCACACATAGCCATATTCACCCCCCCCACCACACATGGCCATATTCACCCCTCCCACCACACATGTGCGTATTCACCCTCCCACCACCATGGCCGTATTCACCCCTCCCACCACACATGGCCATACTCTTCCATCATCTCTGGGCAGCCATCATTCTGGCCTTCTGACCGTTCAGGCTAGTGGACAGACAGACACACACAACAAAACACACAACAAACACACACACACACACACACACACACACACACACACACACACACACACACACAACAAAACACACACACACACACACAAAAAAACACACACACACACACACAACACACACACACAACACACACACACACACACACACACACACACAACACACACACACACACACACACACACAACACACACACACACACACACACATCCTGACCACCGAAGGTCAAGACGTACCTGCGCTCTCTCGGAGCAGCCAGGTCCTTTGTAAGTTGGCCCATACCAACCCCCTCTGAACCTCCTCCCCCCCACCGGAGTATCCAACAAAGTTCTCGCCAGAAGTTACAATCTCATTTAGGAAAGAGAATGGAACCAGTGTTAAACAGAGGTGAACAGGGTGAACAGGTGAACAGTGCTGTCAGTGAGAACGCTCAACTAACAGTCGCACCCAATTAACCTTCACACAGTGAGTCACAGGTACCAGTGATAACGGCCGTGAGACAACAACAACCAGCAGTAATGTTAATCCGTCTACGATAGGAAGGCCTGGGACCAACCTCACTCATATAACACCATCTGGGGAATTACTACACCACGTCAGGTCCTCATAACACCATCTGTGAGGGTTACTACACCACGTGAGGCCCCTCATAACACCATCTGTGAGTTACTACACCACGTGAGGCCCCTCACACCATCTGTGGGGAATTACTACACCGTGGGCCCCTCATAACACCATCTGTGAGGAGTTACTACACCGTGAGTCCCTCATAACACATCTTTGAGGGATTACACACCACGTGAGCCCCTCCTAACACCCTCTGTGAAATTACTACACCGTGGTCCTCATAACACCATCTGTGAAATTACCACACACGTCAGGTCCCTCATAACACCATCTGGGGAACTACTACACCACGTGGTCCTCTAACACCATCTGGGAGAGAGTTACTACACTACGTGTTTTGCTGTTCAACACCTACATTATCTGTATGTTCCTGTATGTTCCTTTACCTTTTCTAGTGAAGGCTTTTCTTAAACACCAATGTATATAAGTCATTTATGTCCAATATATTTTCAGCCGTCGGCTGCAGAACTTTAATAAACCGTCATATTATTATTATTATTATTATTATTATATTATTATTATTATATATTATTATTACTACACACACACAAAAACACACACCAACACAACACACACACACACACACGCAGAAAACACACACACAACACACACACAACACACACACACACACAACAAAACACACACACACACACACACAGACAACTCACACACACAACATAAAACACACACACACACACACACACACACACACACAGTCATTCATACTTCCAAGCTCACCTATGCCTCCCCCACCTGGTCTTCCTCCCTAAATGGCACACAACGTAAACACCTGAAAAGTGCAAAAGAGGGCATGCAAGATTATTCTCTCCCCTTCCTACTCAACATATCAAGAAGCGCTCAACACATTGACCCTTTCGACTCTCACTGACCATCACCACGACCTCATCTGCAAATTTGGTGAAGCTTCTACACCATCCTCGACACCGGCTCCTGCTACCACCTGAGATCCCTAGCCCGAGGTGCTGTTCGACACCACAACCGCATCCAGCCCATGCACGTGCTGAGCAGTCGCTATAAGAACAGCCCAGTCCCAACCATTGTAAAAATTATCAATAACGTAATAAACAGTGTATTCACTCCCAGTAAACACTGCTCCTTGCACTGTCACTATGTTGAAATGAACTGTAGTTTGAGCTTTCCCCATCTGATTATTGTACATATCTTATTTGTATCACTTGTGTTACTTGTATATTATTTGTAATTCGTAACCATTTCCCCAAATATGTAACTTATATTTTTCAGCCTTCTGGCTGCCAAGCTCTTTCAATAAACCGTTAATTATTATTATTATTTATTATTATTAGTTAAGGCAGCCTCGTATCGTCTCTACATGCTACGACGACTCAGGTCATGAGACACCCAGCAGAGCTGAGGACCATCTACACGCCTTTATTCTCCCCAATCTAACTTATGCGTCACCAGCCCGGTCGTCTTCTCTCAACTCCACTAACAACGTCAGCTAGAAAAGAGAAAAGGGCCTGCAGAATCATGCTCGGCACAGACTACTCGGCTACAACAACGCTCTCTCCCACCTGGAAATGCCATCCTCAGTGACCTCACCAAGCACTGGAAAGTTTGGCCGTGGACTGCACCACCCTCGCCATCGCCACCTCCTGCCACCTGCAGCCCCCCCAACTCGGCAGTCCCACTACAACAAAATTCAGCCCATAAGAGCCCGCACCGATAGATATAAGAACAGCACCATCCCATCTATTGGTAAATAATAAACAACTCTGATTTATGTACTGTACAGCCCCTGTAAATGTATTCAATGCATATTATATCATTATGTCTAAAATAAATGTAAGTACAGTATATTTTCCTTCACCGGCTACTTCACTCTATTAATAAACCGTTTTATTATTATTATTATTATTATTATCACACACACACACACACACACACACACACACTAGTAAATTTTTCATTAATCCTCTTTCCATTTCCTGGTTGTCTTCTCTTCCTCCTCTCTTCCTCCCCTCTCCTCCACCCCTCTCTTCCACCCTCTCTTCCTCCCCTCTCCCTCCACCCCTCCTCTTCCTCCTCTCCTCCACCCCTCTCTTCCCTCCTCTCCTCCCACCCTCTCCTCCACCATCTCTCCACCCCTCTCCTCCACCCCTCTCTTCCTCCTCCTCTTCCTCCCCTCTCCTCCACCCCCTCTCCTCCACCCCTCTCCTCCCACCCCTCTCTTCCTCCCCTCTCTTCCTCCTCTCCTCCACCCCTCTCTTCCCACCCCATCTTCCTCCCCTCTCTTCCTCCCCTCTCCTCCCACCCCTCTCCCTCCCACCCCTCTCCTCCCACCCCTCTCTTCTCCCCTCTCTTCCTCCCCTCTTCCTCCCCCTCTCCTCACCCCTCTCCTCCACCCCTCTCTTCTCCCCCTCTCTTCCTCCCCTCTTCCTCCCCTCTCTTCCTCACCTGTCTCCCCCAGTGGTGGTCACCTGTACTACTCCAATCAAGGCAGAGCAGGTCGAACTGTTATATCCTCCTCTCTCTTTGAGTTGTGTGTGTATAAACCATCATCATCAAGAGTTAAACCATCATCATCAAAGAGTTAAACCAATCATCATCAAAAACCATCATCATCAAAAAGCACCATCATCATCAAAAACTACCATCATCATCAAAGGGTTAAACCATCATCATCAAGGGTTAAACCATCATCATCAAAAAACTAAACTCATCATCAAAGTTAAACCATCATCATCAAAAGGTTAAACCATCATCATCCAAGGAATTTAAACCATCATCATCAAGGTTAAATCATCATCAAAGGGCTAAACCATATCATCAAAGGTTAAACCATCATCATCAAGAGTTAAACCATCATCATCAAGATTAAACCATCATCATCAAGGGTTAAACCATCATCATCAAAAGCTAAACCATCATCATCAAAGCGTTCCATCATCAAAAAAGCCATCATCATCAAAAAGGTTTCCACCATCATCAAAAATCCCTCATCATCCAAGGCCCATCATCCCATCAAAAACCCTCATCATCAAAAACGCTCATCATCAAAAATTGCCATCATCATCAAGATAACTCATCATCATCAAAAGGTTAAGCCATCATCATCCAAAAATTTAAACCATCATCAAAGGTTTAACCATTCATCATCAAAAATGCTTTAATCATCATCATCAAAAATGCTTCCCACCGAGTTACGTGGATTTAGTCTCGTCTCCATCATTTAATTAATAACCAAGTGTGCTGAGAGTTGAAGTGGTGTGGTAGTGATGTGATGATGGTGGTGACTGATGATGGTGGTGGTAATAGTTGACTTGATGATGGTATTAGTGGTGTTAGTGGTGGTGGTGTACGTGATGTGGTGGTGAATAGTGGTGACGATGAGTGGTAGTGGTGTGATGGTGGTGGTGGTGTGTGTGACGTGGTGGTGTGTGACAGTGATATTGGTGGTGTGGTGACAGTGATGGTGGTAGTGGTGGTGATGGTGGTGGTGGCGTAGTGGTGATGGTGGTGGGAGGTGACGTGATGGTGGTAGTGGTGGTGATGGTGGTGGTGACAGAATGGTGGTGATGGTGGTGGTGGTGGTGACAGTGATAGTGGTAGTGGTGACAGTGATAGTGGTAGTGGTGGTAGTGGTAGTGTGAGGTGGTGGTGGTGGTGACAGTGATGGTGGTGAGTGGTGACAGTGGTGGTAGTGGTGGTGATAGTGGTGGTGGTGGTGGTGGTATGTGGTGACGTGTGGTGGTGGTGACGGTGATGGTGGTGGTGGTGGTGGTGACGTGATGGTGGTAGTGGTGGTGTGGTGGTGGTGGTGGTGGTGGTGGTCGTGATGGTGGTGGTGGTGGTGGTGATGGGTGGTGGTGGTAGTGGTGGTGGTGGTGGTGGTGGTGGTGGTAGTGTGGTGGTAGTAGTGGTAGTGGTAGTGGTGGTACTGGTAGTACTTTAGTGAGCACTGTGGTAGTACTGGTAGTAGTAGTAGTAGACAGTGGTAGTAGTGGTAGTGGTAGTGGTGGTGGTGGTGTTGAGTATTGGTGGTGGTTGTGCTGTGGTGGTGGTAGTGCTGGTGGTGGTGGCAGTGCTGGTGTGGTGGTGGTGGTGGTGCTGGTGGTGGTGGTGGTGGTGGTGGTAGTGACAGTGGTGGTGGTGCTGGTGGTGGTGGTGGTGGTGGTAGGTGGTGGTGGTGGTGATAGGCTGGTAGTGCTGGTACTGGTGGTGATGGTGCTTGGTAGTGGTAGTGGTAGTAGTGGTGGTAGTGTTAAGTAACAGTAGTAGTGGTATTGGTAGTGGTAGTAGTAGTGTTAGTGTTGGTGTTGTGGTGGTACTGGTGGTAGTGTGTGCTGGTGGTGGTGGCAGTGCTGGTGGTGGTGGTGGTGGTGGTGGTGGTGGTGGTGGTGGTGGCAATGACAGTGGTGGTGGTGCTGGTGGTGGTGGTGGTGGTGTGCCAGGTAGTCTGGTGGTGGTGCTGGTGGTGGTGGTGGTGGTGGTGGTCACAGAGTAAGCCATTGACCTGATAGTTTACAAAAGTGGTCGTGTTTATGTTCTTGGTTTCGTCTTGTACACCAGTTGGCGCCGTGATCAGCAAGCCACGACCTACCTCACAGATACCAGCCTCCTACACTCACACAGTACCAGCCTCCTACACTCACACAGTACCAGCCTCCTACACTCACATACCAGCCTACCTCACACAGTACCAGCCTCCTACACTCACAGTACCAG
>NW_024714761.1:0-4043 GCF_018991925.1 Homarus americanus
GTGTGGCTCCCTAGTGTAGGTGGGCTCTCCGGTGTTCAGGAGGCAGATCTCAGGTGTATCTTGAAGGTGGTGTATAGAGTGTAGAGCCGTCTTCATTTGTAGGGCTTGCCGAGCGGAAGGATGATGTACGTTGAAATCCCCTCTATATGTAGGTGTAGAAGCGTGGTCAGCGGCCGAAGCAAATAATTAAGTAACCTCCAGTAGGCTACCTTGGGTTCTTGTAGATGTTGTGAACAGATTCATTCCCGTTCTAGGAGGGTTACTTTGACGGCCTGTGTCTCGATGTTTTCCTTCCCATAGGTACTCATTGACATGTGGGAGGGTATGCTTGACTTGACAAGATCATACATCCTCTTGTTGGCCGCCTCGTGAAATACCTCCTGTATGTCTCTTGCTTAACGCTGAATTTGAGGCGCAGTGGTGTTCTTGTAAGTGTTTCTTGTAGGAGGTATGATGTCAAACATCATGGCTGCTGCGCTAACTAAGTGTTTCTTGTTTTTGATGCCTGAGCATTCCATGTTGGGATGTTCAGGGTGCTGGCCATTTTCCTGCACTGTTTCATGCGGGGGACTTCTGGTGGTCCTCGATGGAGATATCCCAAGTTCGGTCCAACTGGGTCAGGTCCATGTCTTCGTGTTCTGTAGTTTTGCCTTCTGGGCCGTGGTTCGGTTCAGGGAGTTGAAACGTCAGTTTCTTTCTGGGGCTGTGGGTATCTTAGGAGCTGTAGGTGTCTTAGGTTCTCTGGTAGCGCTTCTTCGGTGTAGAAATTGTACCTCGGCTGTTACTCGTATGCGGACGGGTAGCTTCCTCACACAAAGTGGCTGGGCTGGCAGAAACTTGCCCGAGACGCTCCCCATGAGTATTTGGAGCTGTGTGGGTTGGATCTTGTGTAGTAGTCAGCTGGAAAGCCCTCGCGAAGGTCGTCAGTACATTGGCTAGGTCTGATATGTGCATCATTCATGCAATTGCCTTGGTGTGCTTCTTTGTCTTTCGTGGTTGTCGTTCTGCTACTGCTGGCGGGTGGCTGAGGTGTGGCTGTAGTGAAGGCCAGGAAACTGGAAGGCGCACTGGGTGTTGACTGGCTGAGGAGGTTGTCTTTGTTGTTTTTGGGCCTTTGGGTTTCACGAAGGTACTTGGGCTGGGGCTGGTGTGTGGAAGCGGTGAGGCCGGTCTTGCTGCTGGTCGGTTTGCCTGGACCCTCTTTGTTCTCTCGGAGCATCCAGGATTCAGGCGTAGTGTTTGCCCCACCCAGTTGCTTTTGCTGGGGCAATTTTCCCATTTTCAGTTTGGTGAGGAGGCGGGACTGTGTGCGTGCTTCTGTGCGCGGAGCTGCGCGGAATTTCCCTGTACGTGCACCTTGTCTGATGAATTGCCCGTATTTCTGGCATCTGAAGCATCGCAGGGCGTCTGGGACGGGGCCTCGCCATTAGATCCCCAGGTTTTTGAGGTCTATGGTGCTGGGGGGTGAGCGGTAGTCGCGTTATGAGGACTTGTTTCGTGGTGGCCGTCTTGTCGGACGGGGAGGCTCTCGGCTTGCCCCAGGATCTTGAGATTGGTTCTCAGGGTTCGAGAGGAGTAGTTCAGCTGGGTACCGGAGGACTACCGACTCATGTTCTGGGCGGGGTCTAGCTTGGTTGAAGTAATGGTGGTGGTGTTTTTTGTAGGTAAGTGTCGAGGGTGGTGTTGGCTGAGGAGTTCTTGTCTTTGGGGTGAACGATCATGCTAGGTTGACGCACTGAGTGGCCAGTGGGTTTTGCTTTTCCATCTCTGTGACGGCGGCATATGTTGTTTTGCGTCGTTTTCTAAGTGATCCGGAATTTTGGCGGTGTCGTTGGAGAATTGTGAGCTGGTGGTGGTGATAAGGTGCCAGGGGCTGTAGTATTGTCACGTTTCGAAGGAGCTTGCGTGGCGTTCTTATTTTCTACTGCAACTTCGTCCGAATTGTCCTCAGTAGCGATCAGCAGTGGTGAGTGAGTGGTGGAGGTGTGAGTGGGAGTGGTGTAGTGGAGTTGTTGGAGGTGGTATGCAGGATTACTTTTCAGGAGGCTTCGTTGAAGGCGGCGTAACTGGTCTGCTTTCTCTGTCGCGAAGCCTATTAAGTGGTCCGGGTCGTCAGGTTGGCAGTTCAGGCAGGATCGCGGTTAGGAAGGCCGCTCCTGCTGGGATGTTGTTGTTATTTGTTGTTGTTGTTTTTTTTAGATCCTACCTATTCCGGTTGAGTAAATAGCAAAGGAATTACAGCACTCCCCACTAGCTGGTGGTCGTAGAGTGGTTCCTGAGCTTCTCTCACGGAGCCCCGATTGGGGAAGCCTACTTCCTAGTGTATGTGACTGCTCACTTATAGACGTGAGCTAAGTGTGCCTATTTGGGAAGGATAAGGATTGCTACCCTCTTTCCAGGTGGACCTGCACGATCACGGTTTTCCTGGAAAGACTCGGCTGGGGAGGGTTTTGCTCCGACCCCCTTTCGTGTTCACAATCTCCTGGGAGGGAGGTGAACAGTTACAGGGGGGACCGCAGGACGAATACACTTTTTGAGGGTGCAGGTCCCTAGGCCAGAGCGAAAAAGGAAAAATGGTAGTAGAAGGAAAAGAGCTCAAACCACGCCGGGAATATCGCGCTATAACTGCTCTCCAGCTGGAGTGTGGGTCACTCACACCACCAGTGGGGAGGGCAAGCTAATGCTCGATAAACCGAGAACGCTCGTGAGTTGTTGTGGACGATGACAGTCGTGGGTGGTCCGGTCCGGGAAGATGGCCAACAATGGTACAAGGGAGAGGGCGGTCTTCAGAGTTCCGGGTCCAGCAGGAGGTCTTGTTGAGAGGTCTTCTTCGTTCAGGAGCGATGGCGGCCTGGCAGGCGGGCGGGCTTATATACAGACATTCTCCACCTCAGTGGCCACCTCATTGGCCACGAGTGCCGCATGCGTCATCCGCAAGCTACGCCCCACCTCCAAGAGGGAGGGACGGCCTTGGATGAACGATACTACCGCTGCGTCCACAGCACGCCACCTACTCCCACCAAACCGTGGGCGAAGCCACACTCTCTCTCCCTCACCATGAACGGATACGAGTTTGTTAACGTGGCGCGGATACGTCCGGACACGCCGACCTGCCCCAAGAAACTAAACCTCCTAGTTCTCCAGAAGTTTTTCGAAGCTAATGGGATCGTGGGGGTCACCAAGGTAGAACGCTTAAAGCTCCATGGTGACATCAAGATCACCTTCGCCGAGATGGGCATGCCCGCTCAACTCGCGGAGATCCCAGACATCAACGGCATTCCTTTTAAAATGTTTGCCTTCATGTGGGACAACTTGAAGCTGGGTGTAATCTCCCACGCCGAAATTGCCCACATGGACTGATTGTGTGTGTGTTGTTTTTACTGTTTGGAGGAAATGTCTTGTATTCTTCTTCTTAGCTTGATTGATTTCTTCTAACTCTTCTCCTCTTGTTGTTCGTCTTCCCCGTGTCTGCTATCATTCTGTAAAGACTCTATATATGTATGGTATGAGTGAGTAACAGTTGCCGATTTGATGATACTTCATATTCGCTGGTGTTGTACTTTCTATGGCTTCGGTATTTCTTAATATCTAAACTGGCACCGTTAGGGGATTGAAGTGTTAAAAACCAGCCTACATTGCTTATATAGAAATAAATAATGTGGCGGACAATAATGACGACCTCTCTCCTACTAGCAAACAAGGGGCTTTTCAGTATACATTGGACACAATTGACTTAGGCCCACATACATTGGTGGTTTAACAAAGCCCTCATTAGAAAGGTGAGAGCACACAGTGAACATACAGATAATGTTTACTGCATAGATCATATATGGGTGAGTGTTGAACCAGACTTGCATCAGTGTAGTAACTCCCTCACAGATGGCGTTATGAGGGGCCTGATGATGTAGCAGTTACCTCACAGATGGTGTTATGGGAACTGCATGATGATGCTGTAACAAAACATTCACTACATGTTATAGTAGCATCTTGGGGACACCACGTGGTCCTATGACTCACTCGATCAAGTGGGTGAGGTGTAGTCT
>NW_024714762.1:0-14861 GCF_018991925.1 Homarus americanus
AGACAGTTCCTCATCGCGACAGGAGACGACTTGTGGTAGTGTAATGAATGGTGTATATTAGAACAAAATATATAATGTTGTTATTACCGTTTGTTTTTACTGTTGATGCAATTATTATTATTATTATTATTATTATTATCACAAGTAGTGGTAACAGCAGTAGTAGGGAGTCTGAGTGTCTAACCTAAATTGGCACTAATGAATCCAATATATATCCAGAAAGTCTAATTAGTTCATGAGTAAATGGATCAGTAATCAAATGACAAGATAAAGAAGAAAGATAATTTGATAAGAAACAGCGATAAAAAAATCGAGAAAATAAAAATAATAATAATAATAATAAAGCTAATAAATAAGCTAAAATTTTACACCCTCTTAGAAGAAAAATAACCCGGTATATGCCGGAGCTCTACAACGTAAAAAATCTTGTTCTCAGGTAAGTTTCCCACCTGTCCTGCCTCATTAATTAACCTGATAACTTTGATCTCTCACTCTCACGCGGGAAAGGCATCCAAGTCCCTAACTGGGTTAATCTTTAACTTGGTGACACTATAAAATGGACGGGAACCTTCAGCACACCGGCGAGAAGGATCCCTAGGAGGTAATAGCGACTTGAACTGGGGGCCTTCAGGACGCCGCCAAGAGGGTCTTCAGTTAGCCACGTTCACTCCTTAATATATGTGGAGAAAAACTTCCTCTTCAATACATCAAGGTGCATGTGTGATGATGATGATGATGATAATAATAATAATAATAATAATAATAATAACAACAATAATAATAATAATAATAATAATAATAATAATAATAATAATAATAATAAAATTACAATAAAAATAAAAATGTAAAAAAATCTAAAAATCTGAAAATATAAATTATAATAACTCGAAATCTTGAAAAAAATCATAAAAAAACACCAAAACCGAATGAAAACATCGTGTGAGTGTTTGGAGGCCGAGAAGTAAACAAAACAAAACAAACATTCGACCTACTCCACAAAGACGTATAATTATTAATGGTGTGTACGAGGTTATACTCGACCTACTCCACAAGTGGGCTATAATTAGCTAGTGAGGTAGGTAGTAGGCAGCTACCAAACAGGGAGGTACTACCGCCTGGGAAGATATTGGAAGCATAATGTGTTGTCTAATGGTAGACCCTGCTGCCATATGGCATCACGAAAATTGTGACCAAGTCCCAGGTTGCTGAACTGACTTTCTGCCTCATTTACACACAATTGCAGGGTCTTAATTATTTATCTTAACATTGACAACATAACATACATATATATTGTTTCTCACTCTTTATCTTTTTTATTTCTTTATGGTTCTTTATTATGATTATTGCAATTATTATTATTATTATTATTGTTATTATTGTTATCATTATTATTTTATTATATTTTTTTATTTTACTTATCTGAATAATAATAATTATTATTATTGGTATTATTATTATTATTATTACATTTTCGCCCCCCAGGCCCCGATGTGGGTCAGTGACCTGTGCCCGGGTGGGCTAATACCAGTAAAAAAAAAAAAAAAAATGCCCAGATATATGTGATATACTACACAGGGAATATAATACGCACTTAGTGGTGTGTTCAAGGGCAGATACTCAACTAACAGTGTCGGCTACTATTAGGTGGTGACATACACTGTACAGGGATACGCTTCATGTAACCCATCATTAACGGCATGGAGGTGAGCACGCACACACACAGATAGGCTTTTTTGCATTCAGCTGATGAAGAATAGTTAACAAAGCCTAGTTGTTGTTGTTGTTTTGTGGTCGAATCAAGCTGCCCCGGACAACCAGTTCAACAAATATACATCACTGTTGTTGCTCATTATTACATTAACTGTACATGGTGTCTTAAAATACTAAATATCATAGTCTTCATCTTCCCGAAGCAATGAGGAAGATAATGAGTCGCATAAATAGACATTAATAATCGTCTGATCCTGTCTTACTGTAGTGACGCTGCAACGTGCTTAAAATTGGCATAAATTTTATGAATGAAAAAAGACTTAAGTTTACCTTTCTTTCGCTTCATTTATGATCCTCCTTATCAATTGTATGTGCGTGTGTGTGTCTGTGTCTGCGTGCGCATGTACGTGTGTGTGTGTGTTCAGCACACTAATCTGACTATAAACGCTGCGATTAATCATCAACCAGAGAACACGGAGGAGAGAGAGAGGGTACAAACTAGTATCACAATAAAAGATTACTATTATGGTTGTGTAAAATACGAAAAAAAAGTCAAACGATATACGTTCTTTTCATATTAAGACCTGCATAAACTGCAGTAAAAATGAATTTGCAACCGTAAGCAATTTCCTTTGAATAGAAAAGTTAAAAAACAAAAGTTCCCAAAATAACATAAACGGTAATGAAACAAATCTCATGATGGTAATATATCGTGTCGTTCAACACCTTCCATAGAACATGCAATTAAGAAAAAAATATCATGTGAAATAAATAAACATGAAAGGGTTATTTCAATCAAAACAAGCGAGAGGAAAATAAATGGTGGTGACAAGAGGTGGTTGGCTGGGTGGTGGCGGGGATGTATGGGCACCGCGCACGACTTGTTGTATAGAGGCGAGACCTTCCCGTCGGCACCCTGAAGCCCTCCGTGACCCAGAAACCCTCTCTCTGGCCAACTGTCCCTCACTCACTCCTCACATCTTTCCCGTCTCTCGTCGGTGTGCAAAGATCAATAAAATAAGAATATCATTATAAAAATATATGTTTATTACCAATACAGTGTTAATAGTAAAGAATATGTTGATGACATGAGAGAGTCAAGGTGAGAGGTGCGGGATTCTGGGTTAATGTCCGAATGCCGGTTGGCAGTAGGTCGGGAGCCAACGATCGAAGGTTTTAAAGTAACTTGGTGCAAGCCTGCCATGCACGATATGAATAAAGCAAATGTGGCTCAGTCGTGAGCCAGGCACGATGGGGGAATTGCAAGCAGACCAGGCGCGGAAATGCACATGGCGCGCATTAGGCAGAAGAGAGCGCTGCAAGAGAGGCAGGAGGGGGAGGAGCGTGCACGCAGACGTCAAGCACAGCTCTTGCTTGCCAGTGCACCTTGGGAGCCAACACGGTCCACATGCCTCTCATGGCGGTACGAAAGACGACAAAATCTGTCATCTTGACCCAGCATCGGGGACAACGAGCTTATCAGCTTCCCCTCCTGCTGATAAGGCAGTGCTTGTCTGCTTGATAATACAACCGTGCGTGGTGGTGAGTAGGCGGCGCCCGTGCTAGGCGTACCACACCAGGCAAGCGCTTACAAACCAGTGATTTTGCAGTAGTGCGAGCCATCCGCTGCGGCGTGTGGCTCTAGCATGAACCAGCAGACCACTCCGCGGATATCGATTAGCTGACGGATGAAAGTGGTGTATGTATCGAGAAGGTGTGAAGTGTTGTGTGGTGCTGGAGGCATCAGTAGGTGTCCCCGCCTCACGGAGAAACTGTAAACAAAGCGGAGGTCATTGCGTCCCCCCGGGGATTGACGGCGGAAGTTTGTCGATGGTGAACATTCAGTCCAGTGTACCGAGTTGGGGAAGCAAATCCTCCCTAAAAATAGTGATAATCGCCTCTCTCCGGCTGGGAGCACAGCTGCACCACGGCACGTGGAAGTGTTATGACGAAACATGTCAGGGTGCAGAGGTGTAAGCCGAAGGACACTACACCCGCCCGCTGCTGCTATTCTAGTCGCTGCCGGGGTCCAGGGGTCCAGTGCTGTATGATAAGTGATTATTACTCAACTTATCTAGTACCCCAGTCATGGATAAACAAGGAATAACCCGTCTATGTGTTTACCTGAGCTCAGAACAGAAATTCTGTCAGTGAAATCCTATAATATACCCTCGCTGTGCTGAAATAAATTGTGGATAGAAAGGAAGTAATACATTAGTTACTACCTTCATGTGCAGGCAGGAGCAGAAGCAGTAACAACGGGGTAGTGGACGTGTAAACAAGGTGAGATAGCAACGTCACCAAGATTACCCTGAGTTACCAAACGCGGCAAGCGCAAGAGTATTAGGGGAGTGAGGGCGCAGCTCCTCCAACAGTACCCTGGGTAGATGAAATACGCGCACATCGCCGCCCGACTACTGCAGTACCTCCCACCAGTCCTCTATGGCTTCACCTCGTCCCTCTCAGCTAAGAAAGGTCATGATGAAGGAGCGCTGTGAATTCCAGATATGCTTTTCTAAAAGGACTTATTTTTTTACCCAATTAAATTCTTCTGTTCAAATAAAGAAAAAAATGTACAAGAAAACTTATTATTCACTTGAAGTTATAGAACATAATTCAGTACTATCACAGTGATGAGCGACATAATACCAAGTAAAAATATGAAGGCAAGTAAATAATGTAGTGGAGGGAGCAGTACTGGTGGAGGTAATGCTGTCCTTAACAACTGTATGTGATGCTCAGATATACACAAGACTGTTCTTCTGTGGAGTGTAGTGTAGTGTAGAGGGAACCTGTGCGTCTTACAAACAGTTCTTTGTCATTCAGCGAGAATATAATATATGAAGCAGGAATTATCCTCTCCTCTGTGTTTTATAATGGTAAATTAAAAGATAAATCGTGATATATTGGTAAAATCAACACGACAGCTTTAATAAGTTGCAATTGTTCAAGAAAACAAGTGGTAATCCGAAGTTTCTTTATAAAAGTTCAGTGTGGGGAAACTTCAGCAAGCTGTACGTTTCTAAACTCCAAAGTTAATTGTAAAAAAAAAATAAAGATAGTATAAAGAAAATAGTGTAAATTGTAATGTGTTATGCTGTCTCCATATTCAAGACGATTGAATTACGAGAAGCGAATAGCGGAATGTGAAACTTGGTTTTCCAGATCTGTCTCTCGCCTATTGTAGATGATAGTACACACCGGTTACGTGAATAGCCCGTACCCAGGGTGTAGTGAATTGAAAAATGAAGTTTCTGTAATGTGGCGATTGTGAGAGAAAATTTAATAACCGAAACAGCCTTTGTCGGCGCTCGAGTGAGCGGCCGCCATCTTGTAGGGATCCCATACCTCGCAAGGGCGATGGGAAGCCGATCACAAGAACCCACGAAGGTCGCGTCTCTTTTTTATTTGTTCCCATTCTATTTTTTGTCACCTGTTTTAGTGATAATGAAATATTATTTCCCGGCAGTGGTGGAGCAGCAAGTGGAGAGTGTAGTTAAGTGAATATCGCAGTACTTGGGTGAAAAAAATCTGTACTATACATTGCTAAAAGTGGTGCCTTGGAATAATGCCTTAATCGGAAATGTTAGGCTCAGTGATGTTGTGTAGTGAGTGGAAGCCTGTAAGATAATGGGGCTTGTATTTTATTTATTATCCATGATGAAAGAAGCTAATGGGAGATGCTTTATATCAACAACACACTGAACACGACCACCAGAGTCAGCGCTTCACTAGTATTAAGTGTTAACTGTTATATTAATGAAGTGATTAGTGCAGTTTAGGTAATGGTTAATGATTAAAGATTTCTCAAGTAAGTATAACCTGATTTGAGTCGTGGAGGAGGCGGTAAACACCCTCCGCCACACACTTAACCCATGAATACCTCTGGCTTATATTTGTTGACTTTTATTTTCCCTACTTCAATGCAGGCAGTCCTGTCGAAAAAATCATTCGATGAAGAGTTAGAGAAAATATCTTCCCACCTGTCTACAAAAAAAAAAAATCATCAAAACACTGGATATATATCACGCATTCATTTTATATTATCCTTTTTTATTTAAACAAAAGTAATTCCTTTTATCTACATTCATGGTTTATTTGATTTGATTCTTGAGTCGTATTTTTTATAGTGTCAAATAACGAAAACAAAAATATCACCCCATAAAGTTGTGAAGAATTACTATTACTGAAGAGCGAACCTGTTGGCCAGAATTAGGAGATATATATGTGCTGCGGCGGTGGAGTGATACCGTTACAGTTTACACCCACAGCCTAATTTATTATTCATATCACTCGAGATCAATTATTAATTTGCCTTTCACTTGAGGCCTTAATTTGACTCTTAATGATATGAACACTTCTGCCTGATCCCTTGATGGTTAAATGATATTCTCTGTATATATATTAGTATCTGTCGACAGTGTACGTGAGCTTCCTGACACATCTATTGAGGTTGTATAGACGCAAACACTTTACTGCATTACCATTACATGTTATGGGTAATTCTGTGCTACTCATCCCCTGATTTACTCCCAAGCGTGACCCGACACCTGATTTTTTTATGAAATTATCTGCTTATAAATTTACTTTTTCATTAGTCATCTTGGAAATAATCAGACGACACGTATAAGAGTACTAGAGAGGTGTGGAAGGTGATCTTGAACCAACTTATGGCCTTTTGAAGTTCCCAGTTTTATAGTTCAGGGTTTTGGTTCCTTAAGTATGCTAATTCTCACCTGGAAATAAGAGTCGTCGCTCGTGCTAACATTACAGGTATTTAAACGCTAAGACAACACCCCAAAGATTGAACACTAGTTCTAAATGTTCTGAAGACACCAATAGCAATACACTCATGAGACTGTATACATTATACACTTGACTGGAACACAAACTTGAAACTCGACATACAAAAACGCGCGCACACTCACATACTTATTATATAAACACTTCTTATCAAGGCAGGACATATACTCTTGATAGATGCATGGACTAAGACAATAAATATAAAAATAAACACAATGACTCAGGATAACTGCGGACTTACTTAATGCAGTCATTGAACACTTAAGACAATGCAAACATATTCTCAGGCATAAACTTACACTCAGAGTAATACATACACTCTCATGGCATTCCTTACTAGCTCAAGACATTCTGAATACACTAACGTAAAGGCGTAAAGGCCATTACATCCAAGGTTAGTCCACCTGGTAAACACCTATTGGAGGCGAGACAAGCCACAAAGACATAAAATATACAGTATATATATACACTAAGTAGGCAACATAAACACTGAGACACTTCTGTCACCCCGTACAGTGACTCTCAGGCATCGCAAGCTCTTAACACAATAAAGGCTACACCAAACATTCACCAACGAAACGAAAACAAACTCAGTGGTTTATTTTCATTAATATAATATATGCTTGAGGTTTTTTGCCGACCATTGACTGCTTCACGTGTGACCTTAGGTAGCCACGTAAATCTTGAACTATATGGCATTAAATCTTCCCACGATGATGACACATGAATACCAACAGACAAATACTCTTAGTAAACACCACAATGAGTCTGTATGTCATGTCTAATTATGAAGTAAATGAATTCCTGACACCAAATCTTGAGTACTATAGATGATTAACGCCTTGTGTGTGTATTTGTGTGTCAATGTGAAAGTGAGAGAGAAAGACATGAGAGAAAGTAACTACGTGTGCATCACAGTCACTATCCATCTGTATTCATGTAATGGGTCGTCTTTATACATTATGTATGGATCGTACATCATCAGTGTGTCAATATTCACCAGGAAGCGGAGCCGTTTTATATCCACACGCACAACTCAGTAAACATTTATCTCGGTCCATCAGCTGATTTCTGTCAACAAAACATTGATCTAGTCCTGGCCAGTGTCCGAAACGATTCACTCAATGTACAGTACGTTACTGTCCTCATTTACAAAAACTATTAGTTGCCAGGAGTTACTGCCTTGCTGTGTACCTTATAAGTACTCCGGTCAGCTGAGTCAACTACTACTAGACAGAGAAACTATATATGTGACGTCTGGAACTGCTTGGAAGTTGCGTGTGAGCGTAACAAAACGCACAACGTCTGACCTACAAACTACACCCGCTCTCACTCAACACTACGACCACCTCCACCCTTATCTGTCAGTACACAGTTTGCGTGATCTTGCATACCAAGCAGCGCCTCCAAGGAAAATCTGATTTTCATGCTTACAGCGCAGGAGTCGTTTACTCCCACCATATAGAGTACATCAATTATTCCTACAAGACTGTTAATGGTGAACGAGGCACAGTATAACGTCAGTTTCTTCTTTACTGTGTACTGTACTGTACCTGTCTTCATAATCTGTTACAGTGTGTTTCAATACCAGCCAGTTCTGAAGATCATATAAAATTATTGTTTAATAAATAATAAAACGAGGAGGAACACATTATTTTCTATTGGCTTCTAACCCTGTTTTTTAAATTATCAATCATATATCAGAGTGATAGTGAATTTATCATAAGCTGCAAGTTTTTGTCTTTTTATCCTTTAATTCACTGCGAATTTTCTGGCTGCTAATTCTTTAAAATAATATTTTACATGAAGGTTCACACTTGTTCTCCCCATTATTAACTTGCTTATAATGGCATCTTAATGTCTGTTTTCTAGATTATAAAAATAACACAAAAAATAATGTACAAATGAGCAACAATTACAGTATACAACTGCCAGGCTGAGAAGCACACCGGCGACTACAGGAGCATTTTTTCTTGATATTTTTCAAATTTAATTTCCGTCATAAGTTTATTTTCCGAAAGAACATACAATGAAAACAAATGTAAGTACTTTTCTTATGAAGAGGGACATTTTTGTGCATAAAAATCAATTGTAAATGTCCAAATGCTTAGCTGATAAATAAAATTATTTTATAGGGAAAACCAAGTTTATTATCAGTGTGCATTTTCGTCATTACGAATTATTCTACATATATAAATAATATCCGTACTCACTCTGAAATGGCAACATCTTATTTTAGAACCAACTTGAATTACACAACAGATTTTATCGAAGTACAAACAGAAAAATAAAATTTCAAATATTTGTGAAAAACATATCAACCACTAGAAATTATTTTGTAGTGTAAACAATGGCGCCAGTATTACGGGTAAACCCTATAAATTATAAACATTGTCAACACCACATAGCTAATGCAACACTGTAACTTACCACTTGTAGGATGACCTCGTCTACAAATAGTGTGAAGACTTGGCTAGGAGGCACCGAGTTCTGGGCATGATTCAAGGTCCCTGTGTGCCCACTGACCTTCACGGATAACCTCACTAAGCTTATAACAAACTATCAAACTAACAACTGTTTCACTGTCAATGCCTCGTGACACATTGGATATGACACTGAACATCACCTAGATCAAGCTTATGTGTCAAGCTGTGACATTTTTGGTAGCGATATAAAGTTACGCCAAAGTTCACGTAGTGAGAGCTTTAAGACAAAGCAAATGTTTACTCTCAGTATCACTCAGTTTACACTAAAGTGTCTTTTGTCACCACCTCACTGCCAGGTGTGTCTGCCTCATTGTAAACAATCTTACATTACCCCCTGCCCCCTGTGCTGGCAGCAACACCTGACAGAGGTAGATGATGTTGATAATAACGTGGAATGTGTTGAATATTCACACTTCAGTCCACAATACAGGCTCGAACCTCTTGTCCAAACTCAGGTCTTCAGCTAATATATCCAACAGTAATAAAACGAAAACAAAAAAACATTTAATGGCCACACCGCATAACTCCTCTAGGCTTTATAACTCACAGTTACTTACAGACGTGTTGGTTATCAGAGACATCAATATTTTTTTTTAATAATTTACATTTTCTGAGGTAATAACGATACTAACAAAACTAACAATAAATGTAACTTTCACAATCATTTATATATGATTCTTATCATTATTATATTAGTATTATTATTATATTATTATTATTATCAGTATCATGATTAATTTTTCACCTTGTATTCAACAGTATACACTATACTAAAGCTAGACAAATCCCTGGCCTTGTACAGATATTTTTTCTTTTATGTAATACAGACGCAAGATAAATACACAGTAACTTCAGGAAATAAACAGTCATGGACCTCAGTAACATAATGCCCTGTTCTGTGTTGCTGGATGGTCAATGTTTACAGCGTGCAGTACAGACACCTACAGCCAGCACCCAAAACTTTCTATACGCGCCCGATCGAAACTATAAAAGTGAAAGAGGTCTCATGGGCTTTAACTACCCATTAGGAGGCAGGATGACCGGCACTGTACTCAATAACCTTCACTTCTCCAACTGTAGATTTAGGTACCCATTTGCTACCGGGTGGACTGAGTGCTCTAGGATCAAACCAATGATCCTTACTACAGGTGACGAGTACTGTAACAAACTCAGTCGCTGCATACCTATCGAAACGGTAAACATCAAATGAGATATTACAGCGCTGATTAAAGGTTGACGAGCATGTTCCAGCAAGTCACAGTGTCAAACGTATACTCGTACAAGCTGAGAGTTATGACGGACGATAAAAAATCTATACTTATACTACTAACGAAAACAAAATAGCATTGTATTTAACCTTTAATATTAACGAGGATCAAACATGTCGAGATTTAACAAGTTATGGACACTGTTCTTTACCCAACAGTCGATGCTGAGAGACAATGAGACAAGCACTGGGTATAGAGTTAGAAACAAAGCTTCAACCAATATCAATGACACCCAAGGGAGGTTGTCTCTGACCCTCGCTCTTCAGGATAAATGAAATCTACGTAGAATATAAAGCTAAATTTATGTTCGCTTGTGCGTTTGTCCACAACACACAACAAAAACAATATTACGATAACTAAACACACACACACAGATTCTAGATCATAAAACATAAACGGGAAAAAAAATATTATATTAAGCCTCCAAACTGTGCCAGCGATACTTTATGATTACAGCTTGTCTTTACAACAGCTCCAGTGAGGAGTATTAGAAGTAGACAACGTTAACCTGGGAGGGACCACTATATCTTACTGTTTACACGCTCCTCCTATAAGGATGTGTGTGTGTGTGTGTGTGTGTGTGTGTGTGTGTTTAGATAAAAATATACGTGTGTACTGACACGCCTCAGTAATAAAGATATATCTCTGTATATATGTACGCCATATACAAGCCTGTTGGTTTAGTTACAGCCGTGAATCAAAGCAACAAGAGAGAGAGTCAGCTGAACAAAACAAGAGAGGGAGGAAGAGATAATGAACATATTTTCATGAATTAATTGCCAAAGTTCACGAATACTTTCAGACAAAATCATCTACTGATTTTGTCCCTCCCGGTAAACTACGACAAACAGACAGACAGACAAAAGTTTATTTACCCAAGATATTTTAATGCAAATTTTCAATCATATAAAGGAAAATATAAATTAAAATATACAGTGAGAACGTTTAGGTATGTGGCGATGGTGTGTGTGTGTTTACTGTAAAGGGTGTGGGAGTGTTGACACTTGCCGACCAGCAGGTGTATTGGTGTGGCAGGGGTGTGTAGCCGTGACGGGTGTAGGGAGGTGCATGGGGTGTAAGAAAGGGGGGTAAGGAGAGATGGGGGGATAGAGAGAGAGAGGAGATGCAAGAGGAAGGAAGGAAGAAAGGAAGGAGGGAAAAGAGGAGGAAAGAAGGAAGAAGGTAAGGAAGGGAGGAAGAATGGGAGGAAGGAAGGAAGGAGGAAAGAGGGGAGGGTTGTAAGAGTAGAGTAAATGTCAAGAGGTAGAGAGAGAGACGATGTAAGGAGCAAAGGAAAGCGTAAGGAGCAAAGGAAAGCATAAGGGGCAGAGGAATGGATGAAAGGAAGGAGGGGTGAAGGAGGGAGGTGATTAAAGAGGGAGTGAATGGAACGAGGGACGGGGTGAAGGAACTACAGGGGTTTATAGAAGGAATAGATGGAGGGAAGGGAGGGTAGATGCTGAAATGCGTGGGAGGGGAGGGGAGGGAAGAGGGAAGGGAGGGAGGGAACCTGAGAGACAAGAGGAGTTGTAGAAGAAGAGTAATGGGGAGCGTCGAGCACGAATACGAGAAGGTAAGAGTGCCAGGGGAGAGAAGCATGGAGGTGAAGTGGGGAGGTGGAGTGGAGAGGTGGAGTGGGGAGGTGGAGTGGAGGCACCAGTGGGAAAGTGGAGTGGAGGCACCAGTGGGGAGGTGGAGTGGAGGCACCAGTGGGGAGGTGGAGTGGAGGCACCAGTGGGGATGTGGAGTGGAGGCACCAGTGAGGAGGTGGAAAGGAGGCATCAACGGGAAGGTGGAGGAGCACCCAGTGGGAGGTGGGAGGAGGCACCAGTGGGGAGGTGGAGATGGAGGCAATCTGTGGGAGGTGAGGGAGGCAACCGCGGGGAGGTGGAGGGAGGCACCAGTGGGAGGTGGAGTGGAGGCACCAGTGGGGATGTGGAGTGGAGGCACCAGTGAGGAGGTGGAAAGGAGGCATCAACGGGAAGGTGGAACGGAGGCAGCACTGGGGAAGTAGAGTGGAGATAATTATGTTACCCTGAGGGACCAATAAAAGGTAGTGTGATAGATATGAAATGGAAAAAAAAGTGATGACCGAGTGACCATGAGAATAAACTTGGAAATGACATGGGATGATGTATAATAAAATGTGTGACGTAGGATTTGTGGTAGAAGGACCGGGTGATAATAGGGACGGAGTTTAGAACGAGTGAAAAAAATTACTCTGAAAATATACTCGTGTCTGTACACTTAAGAAAATTGTACTTAGATCATTCAAAATACTGTTCACGCTATAACACTGAACTTTAGTGAACATCCTTGGTATGAACGGCAGATATACACGTGATGTCCCTAACTGTGTGCACCAGCAAGTATGTCTGTTAAGAAAAAAATCACGTTTTGACCATTTACTCTCATATGTGATGGCGTAAATCTTCATGAACCAATTTCGTATCAGGTATCAACTATATACAAAATTTGGTTATAAATTAATCCTGGAATAAATCCCAAAGTTCAGGTAACATGAAGAAGGAAAAATTAAAACAAAGGAGATGATAAAACTCAGACAGCTAAGAGCACGACCTGGGCAAGATCGCTAACCTTATCCTTCAAGCGACGGTGTTACGTTAGCCATGGTTCTGTAGTGAAAGCAGCACACTGAGACTGAGAACAGTCACACCTCCCCCTCCAACCCTACACGTTAGCCATGGTTCTGTAGTGAAAGCAGCACTCTATGAGACTGAGAACAGTCACACCTCCCCCTCCGACCCAACACGTTAGCCATGGTTCTGTAGTGAAAGCAGCACACTATGAGACTGAGAACAGTCACACCTCCCCCTCCGACCCTACACGTTCGCCATGGTTCTGTAGTGAAAGCAGCACTCTATGAGACTGAGAACAGTCACACCTCCCCCTCCAACCCTACATAGCAGTCTATCTAACCACCTTGACTTCTCATATGAAAGTCCACCTGTTTCCTAGCCCCGACACCAACCTACACGACATCCAAAATTAAATTCCACCTGACCACTCACATGACAGTCCCTTGGCAGACCACCAAACGGTCCAACTTAACTCTGACACCCCCCACCCTCATCTGACACTCTCTCTGCCCCCTCCCCTCCTCTCCACTCCCCCTCCCACAACTCACCTCCACACCAGAGTCGGGATGGGATGAAAGATCCACTTCTCCCCTAGATAACGTTAAGGTGTTTAATCATCAGGTAAAATATGGTGGGTTGCTAATCTGCAAGTGATTCATTTAACCTTTTAGGCTTATTTGCATACCAACATGATAAACTGAAAATAATCTCATCTCTTGTCTAAACTTAATACTGAAATCCTTTTATGTCACGTCAAACATCAAGTCATCCATACAACCCTAATAGGTAAAGGTCTCCAGGTGAAACACTAATTAACTAAAGTACCTTAATGGAGTAACCGGACATGAGGGGTTACCGTCATCCCAGCATCTGATTTCAGTACTGAAAAAAAAACACACAACAGACACAAGACCCGAGACACGGTCCTTCCCATACTAACAATGACTCACTCTACAGCAGGTGCGGGCAAAAACATGGAACATTGCTAGACTCTGGACTTAATGATAGAGATTTAATCGTCAAGATGAGAATAATAAGAAAAAAAGTATATTTACCATTGTTTTTTTCTGCATTCGCCTTGTGTTGTGATATTGCAAGGTGTGGTGACGCTGTGTGTGTGTGCTGATGATGATAATGAAGCTTTTGTTAGGCAGAGTTTTGTTCTGTAATCTGGAGGTGAAAAACTGGAGGTATTGTTAGGATTCATAAGGTTGGAATAGTGTGTGTGTGTATGTGTGTGTGTGTGTGTGTGAGAGAGAGAGAGACATAACCGTCACTATGTCTGCAACCAATAATTTACCTTGGTGTTTGTTAAGTCTTGCAATTAATACATACCTGTACATACATATTATTCCCTACATCCAAACTTGAGTATACTTGAGTAATTAGCGTATGAAAACTCCACCTTTTATTTAGCTAATATAACCTTCACATAATACAAATTTGTCATCAATTTCAACACAAGCCTCACTTAATTTATCTCACACCACTTTATCAACCAACTTCTATTGTGATCTGGTGACTCACTTAACTCAAATACTAGTGTCTTTACTTAATACACCTTTTCACATATCCGTTGAGATATTGTTACATAACTATTTGACAAATTTCATAACCGGAACAGACCACTTACATGTAAAAATCTTCATCTACAATCCGAAACTAAATTCGGAGCCTTTTAGTGTACTGTAGGGTTCCAGTATCATATATGCAATAAAGAAACCTCTCCCACAGAATCCGTCGTCGTCCAGCGGCCACGACACTTGCGACCACCATCTGGTTGGCAGAGAACGAGTCTCAATTTGAAGCTAAATTATAATCCCTTGAAATGATGGGATCTGAGATCAAAATTTTTATAAAGAATTTTTTATTGGCAATTCTTCCCTACGACCACAAGAATCCAGACAACTTAGTTATCAGAGAAGAAATATAATTTGAAGGTCTATGATAAGCCTTAAATTAGTGGATTCAACGAGTATTATATCCTGAGATAA
>NW_024714763.1:0-15671 GCF_018991925.1 Homarus americanus
CAATTGTTGCTAGTTCGGTTACGTATTAACTCACTACTTGGTACCTCTGACACTCCCTAGGTACTCTCTGTCCTCCCTGATACACCTCTAACACTCCCAGGTACCCAGCACCCTTTCCCACCAGACCACCCGGCACTGCCAGGTACAGACACTGCCAGGTACACCTCAGACACTCCCAGGCACCTCCAGACACTCCCAGGTGCACCTCCGGCCTGTGTACCTCCTGTCCTCCCAGGTACCTTCTTGCACTCCCAGGTACCTCCGGCCTCCCAGGTACACCTCCGACACTCCCAGGTACACCCCTTACACTCCAGGTACGCCTCCGACACTCCCAGGTACACCTCTGACGCTCCCAGGACACCTCCGACACTCCCAGGTACACCTCTGACCTCCCAGGTGCCTCCAGACCTCCCAGGTGCACCTCTGACACTCCCAGGTGCACCTCTGACACTCCCAAGTGCCTCCTGACCTCCCAGATTGCTCCACCTGACATTCTCTGGTACACCTCTGAAACTCAAAATCTGACACCTGCCAGGTGCACCTCCGAACACTCTAGGTACACCTCCAGACACTCCCAGGTGCACCTCTCCAAGACGCTCCCAGGTACACCTCCAGGCCTCCAGGGTGCCTCTGACACTCCCAAGTGCACTCACTCCCAGGCACACTGCTTCCAGGTACACCTCAGACACTGCCAGGTACACCTCAGACACTCCACCTCAGACACTCCCAAGTGCTCTGACCTCCCCAGGCACCTCCTGACACTCCCAGGCACCTCTGACACTCCCAGGTACACCTCAGACACTCCCAGGTACACCCTGACACCAGGTACACCTCGACCTCCAAGTACACCTCTGACACTCCAGGTACTCACTGACACTCCTGGTACACCCCTGACCTCCCAGGTACACCTCTGACACTCCCAGGTACCCCCCACACACTCCCAGGTACACTTCTCACACTCTGGGTACACCTCCTGACCTCCCTAGGTACTCTCTGCTCCCTGATACCTCTCCCCAGGTGCACCGCTGACACTCCCAGGTGAACCGCCCTGACACTGCCAGGTACACCTCGACACTGCCAGGTACACCTCAGACACTCCCAGGGACACCTCAGACCTCCCAGGCACACCTCCGACACTCCCAGGTACACCTCCGAGCACTCCCAGGTGCGCTTCTTACACTCCCCAGGTACCTCCGACACTCCCAGGTACCTCCGATGCTCCCAGGTACACTTCTTACACTCCCAGGTACGCCTCCAGACGCTCCCAGGAACACCTCTGACACTCCCAAGTACACCTCCGACACTCTCCAGGTACACCTCCCTGCACTCCCAGGTACACCCCAGACTCCCAGGTGCCACTTCTCAGACTCCCAGGTACACCTCCGACTCCCAGGTACACCTCCTGACACTCCCAGGTGCCCTTACCCTCCAAGGTACACCTCCGACACTCTCCAGGTACACCACTGACACTCCCAGGTTCACCTCTGACACTCCCAGGTACACCTCTGACCTCCCTGGTACACCTCTGACACTCCCAGGTACACCCTGACACTGCCAGGTACCTCTGACACTCCCAGGACACCTCCGACATTCCAGGTAAGCTTCTCACACTCCCAGGTACACCTCGACACTCCCAGGCCACCTGGCTGACACTCCCAGGTTCACCTCTGACACTTCAAGGTACACCTGTAACACTCCCAGGTACACCTCTGACTCCAGGTACAACTCTGACCTCCAGGTACACCTCCTGACTCCCAGGTGCACCTCCTGGCCTCCCTGGACACCTCTGACACTCCCAGGTACACCTCGCGCACTCCCAGGTACACCTCAGCACTCCCCGTACACCTCTGACCTCCCGGTGCTCACTGACACTCCCTGGTACACCTGAGCACTCCAGGTACCTCTGACACTCAGGTACACCCCAGACACTCCCAGGTACACTTCTCACACTCTAGGTACACCTCTGACACTCCTAGGTGCTCCTCTGTCACTCCCTGATGCCTCTACCTCCCAGGTACCTCTGAGCTCCCCTGTTGCCACCCAGACACTGCCAGGTACCTCAGGCACTGCCAGGTACACCTCAGACACTCCCAGGTGCACCTCAGACACTCCAGGTGCACCTCTGACACTCCCAAGTGTGCCTCCACTCAGGCACCTCTGACACTCCCAGGTACACCTCAGACACTCCAGGTACACCGCTGACACTCCCAGGTACCTCTGACACTCCCAGTACACTGACACTCCCAGGTACACCTCTGACTCCCAGGTACACGTCCGACACTCCCAGATACACCTCTGACCTCCCACGCACACCTCTGACCTCCCAGGTACACCTTTGACCTCCCAGGTACTCCACTGACACTCCTGGTGCATGACACTCCCAGGTACCTCTGACATCCGAGTATCCCCAGACACTCCCAGGTACACTTCTCACACTCTGGGTACACCTCTTACATTCAAAGTACACTTCTCCACACTCCCACGTGCACCTCCATGCTCCCAAGTACACCTCTGACACTCCCAGGTACACCTCTGGCTCCCAGGTACACCTCTGACCTCCCAGGTACACCTCTGACCTCCCGGTACTCCCTGACACTCCCTAATTTTGTCACTCCCAGGTACACTGACACTCCCAGGTACACCTCTGACACTCCAGGTACCCCTCGAACACTGCCAGGTACACCTCAGACACTGCCAGGTACACCTAGACACTCCCAGTACACCTCTGACACTCCCAGGTACTCCACTGACATTCCCTGGTACACCTGACACTCCCCATGCGTCCGACACTCCCAGATACACCTCTGGCTCAGGCACCTGACCTCCCATGCCTCCTGACCTCCCAGGTACTCCACCCTGACACTCCCTGGTACACCCCTGACACTCCCAGGTACACCTCTGACACTCCAGGTACACCCCAGACACTCCCAGTTGCTTCTCACCTCTAGGTACACCTCTGACACTCCTAGGTACTCCTCTGTCACTCCTGATACACCTCTAACACTCCAGGTACACCGCCCAACCTCCCAGGTGAACCGCCCAGCCTGCCAGGTACCTCAGACACTGCCAGGTACACCTCCAGACACTGCCAGGTACACTCAGACACTCCTAGGTACCTCAGACACTCCAAGGTGCCTCTGACACTCCCAAGTGCACCTCTCTGACACTCCAGGACACCTCCTGACTCCCAGGTACACCTCAGACCTCCAGGTACCGTGACACTCCCAGGTACCTCTGACACTCCCAAGTACACCTCTTGACACTCCCAGGTACACCTCCGACACTCCCAGGTCCTTCAATTGCTCCCAGGTGCACTTCTTACACACCCAGGTCCTCCGACACTCCCAGGTACACCTCCGACACTCCCAGGTACACTTCTTACACTCCCAGGTACACCTCCGACCCTCCCAGGAACACCTCTGACACTCCCTGTGCCTCCGACACTCTCAGGCCTCTGACACTCCCAGGTACACCCCAGACACTCCCAGGTACACTTCTCAGACTCCCAGGTACACCTCCGACACTCCCAAGTACACCTCCCCAGCCTCCCAGGTGCCTTCTTACCTCCCAGGTACACCTCCGACACTCTCAAGTACACCTCAGCCTCCCAGGTACACCTCTGACACTCCCAGGCCTCCTGACACTCCCTGGTACCTCTGACACTCCCAGGTACAGCTGACACTGCCAGGTACACCTCTGACACACCAGGAAAACACCTCCGACATTCCAGGTACACTTCTCCCTCCCAGTACACCTCCGACACTCCCAGGTACAACCCCCTGACACTCAAGGTTCACCTCTGACACTTCAGGTACACCTGTAACACTCCCAGGTACACCTCTGAAACTCCCTGTATACCTCTGACACTCCCAGGTACACCTCCTGACTCCCAGGTACACCTCTGACACCCCCCTGTGCACCTCTGACCTCCCAGTACACCTCTGACACTCAGGTACACCTCTCGCGCCTCCCAGGTACCTCTGACACTCCCAGGTACACCATGACACTGCCAGGTACACCTCAGACACTGCCAGGTACCTCCAGACACTGCCAGGTACACCTCGGACACTCTCAGGTACACCTCTGACACTCCCAGGTACTCCCACTGACATTCCTGGTACACCTCTGACACTCCCAGGTTCGTCCGACCTCCCAGATACACCTCTGACACCCCCAGGTACACCTCTGACACTCCCATGTTCACCTCTGATACTCCAGGTACTCCACTGACACTCCCTGGTACACCCCTGACACTCAGGTACACCTCTGACACTCCCAGGTACACCCCAGACACTCCAGGTACACTTTTCAACCTCCTAGGTACACCTCTGACACTCCTAGGTGCTCCTCTGTCACTAACTGATACACCTCTAACACTCCCAGGTACCATGACACTCCCAGGTAGACCCCAGACTACTGCCAGGTACACCTCAGACACTGCCAGGTACACCTCAGACACTGCAGGTACACCTCAGACACTCCCAGGACACCTCCGACACTCCAAGGTACACCTCCCGACCTCCCAGGTGCCTTCTTACACTCCCAGGTACCTCCGACCTCCCAGGTACACCTCCCGATACTCCCAGGTACACCTTCTTACACTCCAGGTACGCCTCCGACACTCCCAGGAACACCTCTGACACTCCAATGTACACCTCCGACCTCTCAGGTACACCTCTGACACTCCCAGGTACACCCAGCCACTCCCAGGTACACTTCTCAGACTCCCAGGTACCTCCGACACTCCCAAGTACCTCTGCACTCCCAAGTTGCCTTCTTACCTCCAAGGTCACCTCCGACACTCTCCAAGTACACCATGACACTCCCAGGTACACCTCCTGACACTCCCAGGTACCTCGACTCCTGGTTTCTTGACACTCCCAGGTACCACTGACACTGCCAGGTACACCTCTGACACTCCCAGGACACCTCCGACATTCCAGTGGCTCTCACCTCCCAGGTACACCTCCGACACTCCCAGGTCACAGCTGACACTCCCAGGTTCACCTCTCCTGACACTTCCAAGGACACCTGCACTCCCAGGCCTCCTAAACTCCCAGGTACAACTCTGACACTCCAGGTACACCTCTGACACTCCCAGGTACCTCTGACACTCCCCTGTACACCTCTGACATCCCAGGTACCTCTGACACTCCCAGGTACCTCAGCACTCCCATGTACACCTCTGACACTCCCAGGTACCACTGACACTCCTGGTACACCCCTGACACTCCCAGGTACCTCTGACCTCCCAGGTACCCCAGACACTCCCAGGTTCACTTCTCACACTCTAGGTACACCTCTGACACTCCCTAGGTGCTCTCTGTCACTCCCTGATACCTCCTAACACTCCCAGGTACCCCTGACACTCCCAGACCGCCGACAGTGCAGGTACACCTCAGACACTGCCAGGTACACCTCAGGCACCTGCCAAACCTCAGACACTCAGGTACACCTCAGACACTCCAAGGTGCACCTCTGACACTCAAGTGTGCCTCTGACACTCCCAGGCACACCTCTGACACTCCCAGGTACCTCAGACACTCCCAGGTACACACTTGACCTCCAGGTACACCTCTGGCTCCCAAGTACACCTCTGACACTCCCAGGTACACCTCTGACACTCCCAGGTACCGTCCGACCTCCAGATACACCTCTGACACTCCCACATGCACAACCTCCCAGGTACACTGACACTCCCAGGTACTCACTGACACTCCTAACCCCTGACACTCCCAGGACACCTCTGACATCCCCAGGTGTCTGAACACTCCAGTGCACTTCTCACACTCCTAATGCACCTCTTACATTCAAGGTACACTTCTCACACTCCCGTGCACCTCCGACACTCCCAAGGTACACCTCTGACGCTCCCAGGTACACCTCTGAAACTCCCAGGTACCTCTGACACTCCCAGGTCTCTGACACTCCCAGGTACTCACTGACACTCCCTAATCCCTGACACTCCCAGGTACACCCTGACACTCCCAGGCACCGCTGACACTGCCAGGTGCCAGACACTGCCAGGTACACCAGACACCAGGTACACCTCAGACACTCCCAGGTACACCTCTGACACTCCAGGTACTCACTGACATTCCTGGTACACCTCTGACACTCCCAGGTATACGTCCGACACTCCCAGAACACCTCTGACACTCCCAGGTACACCTCTGACACTCCCATGTACACCTCTGACACTCCCAGGTACTCCACTGACCTCCCTGTTCTCCCCTGACACTCAGGTCACCTCTGACACTCAGGTCCAGACACTCAGGTGCCACTTCTCACTCCTAGGTACCTCCTGACACTCTGGGTGCTCTCTGTCACTCCCTGATGCACCTCTAACACTCCCAGGTACCGCTGACACTCCCAGGTGACCGCTGACACTGAGGTACCTCGAACTGCTACCAGGCTCAGACATTGCCAGGTACACCTCAGACACTCCCAGGTACACCTCAGACACTCCAAGGTGCACCTCTGACACTCCCAAGGCACACCTCTCTGACACTCCCAGGCACCTCTGACACTCCCAGGTACCTCAGACACTCCCAGGTACCTGCACTCCCAGGTACACCTCTGACCTCCCAAGTACACCTGACACTCCCAGGTACACCTCCAGCACTCCCAGGTACCTCCGACACTCCCAGTGCCTTCTTACACACCCAGGTACACCTCCGACACTCCAGGTACCTCCGACTCCCAGTTGCTTCTTACCTCCCAGGTACACCTCGACCTCCCAGGAACACCTCTGACCTCCCCGTGACACCTCCGACACTCTCAGGTACCTCCTGACCTCCCAGGTACACCCCAGACTAGGTACACTTCTCAGACTCCCAGGTACACCTCCGACACTCCCAAGTACACCTCCTCAGCACTCCAGGTACACTTCTTACTCCCAGGTACACCTCCGACACTCTCAAGTACACCACTCACATCCCAGGGTACACCTTCTGACCTCCCAGGTACACCTCTGACACTCCCTAACCCTCTGACACTCCCAGGTGCAGCTGCACTGGGTACCTCCTGACACTCAGGAACACCTCCGACATTCGAGGTACTTCTCCCACACTCAGAGTACCTCCGACACTCCCAGGTACCTGGCCCACAGACCTCCCAGGTTCACCTCTGACACTCAAGGTGCACCTGTAACACTCCCAGGTACCTCCCTTGAGCTCCCTGGTACACCTCTGACACTCCCAGGTGCACCTCTGACACTCCAGGTACACCTCTGACACTCCCTGTTACACCTCTGACCACTCCCAGGTACACCTCTGACCTCCAGGCACACCTCTGACACTCCCTTAACCTCCTGACACTCCCAGGTACTCCACTGACACTCCCTGGTACACCCCTGACCTCAGGTACACCTCCTGACACTCAGGTACACCCAGACACTCCCAGGTACTTCTCACACTCTGCACCTCTGACCTCCTGGGTGCCTCTGTCACTCCTGATACATCTAACACTCCCAGTGCACCTGACCTCCCGGTGAACACAGCACTGCCAGGTTTCTGACACTGCCAGGTACCTCAGACACTGCCAGGTCACCTCAGACACTCCCAGGGCACCTCAGACACTCCAAGGTGTACCTCTGGCCTGGTGCACCTCTGACACTCCAGGCACACCTCTGTCACTCCCAGGTACCTCAGACACTCCAGGTACACCATGACACTCCAGGTACACCTCCTGGGCCTCGACCTCCCAGGTACACCTCCGACACTCCCAGGTACCTCCGACACTCCCAGGTGCATCTTGCTCCCAGGTATACCTCCGACACTCCCAGTGCCTCAGCTCTGCTCCAGGTACCTTCTTACCTCCCAGGTGCAAACCTCCCAGGTACACCTCTGACCTCCCAAGTACACCTCCGACACTCTCCAGGTACCTCTCACGCTCCCAGGTACACCAGACACTCCCAGGTACCTTCTCAGGACTCCAGGTACCTCCGACCTCCAAGTACACCTCCTGACACTCCCAGGTGCACTTCTTACACTCCCAGGTACACCTCTGACACTCTCCAAGTACACCACTGACATCCCCAGGTACACCTCTGTCCTCCCAGTACACCTCTGACACTCCTGTTTCTGACACTTCCAGGCCTCTGACACTCCAGGTACACCTCAGACACTCGGTGCCTCTCCTACTCAAGGCACCTCCGACACTCCCAGGTACATCCTGACACTCTCGGGTTCACCTCCTCGACACTCCCAGTACACCTCTGGCTCCCAGGTACCTCGACTCAGGTACACCTCTGACACTCCCAATTTTTGACACTCCCCTGGTACACTTCTTCCTGCTCTAGGTACACCTCTGACACTCCCAGGTACCTCCGACCTCCCCAGGTAGCTTCTTACCTCAGGCACCTCAGACCTCCCAGGTACCTCCGATGCTCCCAGGTTCCCCCTGTTACACTCCCAGGTACACTTCCGACACTCCCAGGTACCTCTGACCTCCCAAGTACACCTCCGAGCCTCAGGGTACCTCTGACACCCCATTTTCCCAGGAACCTCCCAGGTGCCTTCTCTCAGACTCCCAGGTTACCTCCGACCTCCCAAGGTACACCTCTTATGCTCCCAGGTGCCTTCTTACCTCCCCAAAATTTCAGACTCTCAAGTACACCACTGACACTCCAGGTACCCTCTGACACTCCCAGGTACACCTCTGACACTTCCTGGTACCTCTGACACTCCCAGGTACACCGCTGACACTGCCAGGTACATTCTGGCACTCCCAGGGAACACCTCCGACCTCCCAGGTACCTTCTCACACTTCCCAGGTACACCTCCCGACACTCCCAGGTACACAGCTGACTCCAGGTTCACCTCCTTGCTCCCAGGTACACCTCTGACACTCTCAGGTACACCTCTGACACTCCCAGGTACACCCCAGACACTCCCAGGTACAATTCTCAGACTCCCAGGTACACCTCCGACACTCTAAGTACTCCCTGACACTCCCAGGTACACTGACACTCCCAGTACACCTCTGACACTCCCTGGTACACCTCTGACACTCCCAGGTACCTGACACTGCCGGGTACACCTCTGACACTCCCAGGTACCTCCTGACACTCCCCTGGTACACCTCTGACACTCCAGGTACGTCCCACTCCCAGGATACACCTCCTGACATCCAGGTACACCTCTGACACTCCCAGGTACTCCCTGACACTCCTGGTACACCCTGACACTCCCAGGTACACCTCTGACACTCCCAGGTATCCAGAACACTCCCAGGTACACTTCTCACCTCTAGGTACACCTCTGACATTCCTAAATTTTCTCTCACTCCCAGGTACACCTCCGACACTCCCAAGTACACCTCTAACCTCCCAGGTCTCTGTGACACTCCAAGGTTCACCTCTGACACTTCAAGGTACACCTGACACTCCCAGGTACACCTCTAGACTCCCAGGTACACCTCTGACACTCCCAGTTACACCTCTGACACTCCCAGGTACACCTCAGACACTTGCAGGTACACCTCCGACACTCCCAGGTAATCCACTGACATTCCCTGGTACACATCTGTACTGCCAGGTACACCGCTGACACTCCCAGGTACACCTCTGACACTCCTAAGTACACTTCTGACACTCGGTACCTCCAACACTCCCAGGTACTCCTCTGACACTCCAAGGTACCTCCTGACACTCCAAGGTACCTCTGACCTCCCAGGTACCGCCGACACTGCAGGTACCTCCGACACTCCCAGGAACCCCTCCGACACTCCCAGGTACACTTCTCCCACACTGCCAGGTACACCTCCGACACTCCCAGGTACACTTCTCACTCCCAGGTACACCTGCGACACTCCCAGGTACACCTCTGGCCTCCCAGTACTCCTTTGACCTCCCAGGTACCTCCGACACTCCCAGGTGCATCTTACACTCCCAGGTACTCTTCCGACACTCCCGGTACACCTCCAACACTCCCAGGACACCTCCGACACTCTCAGGTACCTCTGACACTCCCAGGTACCTCTGACACTCCCAGGTACACCCCTGCTCCCAAGTACACCTCTGACACTCCCAGGTGCCTCCGACACTCCCAGGTGCCTTCCAACCTCCCAGGTACACTTCTTACACTCCCAGATCACCTCCCGACACTCCCAGGTACACCTCTGACACTCCAGGTACACCCAGACACTCCCAAGTACCTCCACAGCTGCCAGGTACCTCTGACACTCCCAGGTACACCTTTGACACTCCCAGGTACCTTGACCTCCCAGGTACTCCACTGACATTCCCTGGTACACCTCTGACACTCCCAGGTACACCATGACACTGCCAGGTACACCTCCGACACTCCCAGGAACACCTACGACACTCCCAGGTACTTCTCACCTCCCAGGTACCTCCGACACTCCAGGCACACCTCCGACACTCCCAGGTACACCTCTGACACTCCAGGTACCTCTGACACTCCCAGGTACCTCTGACACTCCCAGGTACACCTCTGACCTCCCAGGTACTCACTGACATTCCATGGTGTACACCTCTGATGCTCCTGGTACACCCCTGACACTCCCAGATACACCTGACACACCAGGTACACCTCTGACACTCCCAGGAACACCTCTGACACTCCCAGGTACTCCACTGACACTCCTGGCACACCCCTGACCTCCCAGGTACCTCCTGACACTCCCAGGTTACACCCAGACACTCCCAGGTACACTTCTCCCACACTCCTAGGTACACCTCTGACCTCCTAGGTACTCCTCTGTCACCTCTCTGATACACCTCTGCTACTCCCAGGTACACCGCTGACCTCCCATGTACACGCTGACACTGCCAGGTACACCTCAGACACTGCCAGTGCCTCAGACACTGCCAGGTACACCTCAGACCCTCCCAGGTACACATCAGACACTCCAGGTGCCTCTGACACTCCCAAGTGCTCCAACACTCCCAGGCACACCTCTGACGCTCCCAGGTGCACCTAAGACACTCTCCAGGTACACCGCTGACACTCCCAGGGGCACCTCTGACTACTCCTAAGTACACTTCTGACTCCCAGGTACACCTCCAACACTCCCAGGTACCTCTGACACTCAAGTTACACCTCTGACACTCCAAGGTACACCTCTGGCTGCTCCCAGGTACACCCCCTGACACTGTCAGGTACACCTCCATCCTCCCAGGCCCTCGCCTCCCAGGTCGCCTCCTACTCCCAGGTACCTCCCGGCGCTCCCAGGTACCTCTGACACTCCCAGTTACACCTCAGGCACTCCCAGGTACCTCTGACACTCTAGGTGCACGTCTGCACTCCCAGGTACACCTCTGATACTCCCAGGTACTCACTGACATTCCTTGTTGCTCCTCTGACACTCCCAGGTATACGTCCAACCTCCCAGATACACCTTTGACACTCCCAGGTACACCTCTGACCGCCCAGGTACACCTCTGACACTCCCAGGTGCTCCACTGACTTGCTCCCCTGGTACACCCCTGACACTCCCAGGTACACCTCCCAGCACTCCAGGTACACCCAGACCTCCCAGGTACACCTCCTGACACTCCCAGGCACACCGACACTGCCGTGCACCTCTGACACTCCCAGGAACACCTCCGACACTCCAGTGCACTTCTCACACTCCCAGGTACACCTCCGACCTCCCAGGTACCACAGCTGACACTCCCAGGTTCACCTCCTGACCTTCAGGTACACCTGTGCTCCCAGGCACACCTCAAACTCCCAGGTACACCTCTGAGCACTCCCAGGTACACCTCTGCACTCAGGTACACCTCCTGACACTCCCAGGTCACCTCTGACACTCCGGGTACTCCACTGACACTCCCTGGTACACCCCTGACTACTCCAGGTACACCTCTCCACACTCCAGGTATACCAGACACTCCCAGGTACCTTCTCACACTCCTAGGTACACCTCTGACATTCCTAGGTGCACTTCTCCACCTCCCAGGCCTCCGACACTCCCAAATGCACCTCTGACACTCCCAGGTACACAGCCTGACACTCAGGTTCACCTCTGGCTTTTCAAGGTACACCTGTGACACTCCCAGGCCACCTCTGAAACTCCCAGGCCTGTGACACTCCCAGGTACGTCCGACACTCCCATAAACCTCTGACACTCCCAGGTGCCTCTGAAACTCCCAGGTACACCTCTGACCTCCCAGGTACACCTCCTAGCCTCCCAGGTACTCCACCACTCCTGGTACACCCCTGGCACTCCCAGGTACCCTGACACTCCCAGGTACAACCTGACACTGCCAGGAACACCTCAGACACTGCCAGGTACACCTCAGACACTCCCAGTGCCTCAGACACTCCAAGGTGCACATCTGACACCCCAAGTGCACCCTCTGTCACCCCCAGGCACACCTCTGAGACTCCCAGGTACACCTGAGACTCCCAGGTACACCCTGACACCTCCAGGCACACCTCTGACACTCCCAAGACACCTCTGACACTCCCAGGCACACTCCCGACACCCCAGGCACACCTCCGACACCCCAGGCACACTTTACACTCCCAGGCACACCTGACACCACCCACGCACACCTCCGACACTCCCAGGTACACTTCACACTCTGGTGCACACCTCCGACACTCCAGGTACACCTCTGACACTCCCGGGCACACCTCCGACACCTCAGGTGCACTTCTGACACCTGAGGCACACCTCCAACACTCCCAGGTACACCCTGACACCCAAGGTACACCTCTGACACTCCAAGGCACACCTCTGACACTCCCAGGTACACCGCTGACACTGTCAGGTACACCTCCGACACTCCCAGAACCCTCCGACACCCCAGGTACACTTCTCACACTCCCAGGCACACCTCCGACACTCCCAGGTACACCTCTGACACTCCCAGTTACACCAGACACCCCAGGTACACCTCTGACACTCCTAGTGCACGTCTGACACTCCAGTGCACACTCTGATACTCCCAGGTACTCCACTGACATTCCCTTGTACCTCTGACACTTGCATACGTCCGACACTCCCAGATACACCTTTGACACCCCAGGCACACCTCTGACACGCCCAGGCACACCTCTGACACTCCCAGGCACTCCACTGACACCCCTGGTACACCCCTGACACTCCCAGGCACACCTCTGACACTCCCAGGTACACCCCAGCCCCCTCCCAGGCACACCTCTGACACTCCCAGGTACACCGCTGACACTGCCAGGTACACCTCTGACACTCCCAGGAACACCACACCTCCAGGTACACTCTCACACTCCCCAGGTACACCTCCGACACTCCCAGGTACAGCTGACACTCCCCAGGTTACCTCTGACACTTCAAGGTACACCTGTGACACCCCCAGGCACACCTCTGAAACTGGCACACCTCTGACACCCCCAGGCACACTCTGACACCCCAGGTACACCTCTGACACTCCCCAGGTACACCCTCTGACACTCACAGGTACTCCACTGACACCCTGGCACACCCCCTGACACTCCCCAGGCACACCTCACACCCCAGGCATACCCCAGCACACCCAGGCACACTTCTCACACTCCTAGGCACACCTCTGACATTCCCAGGCACACTTCACACTCCCAGGTACACCTCCGACACTCCCAAGCACACCTCTGACACTCCCAGGTACACAGCTGACACCCAAGGTTCACCTCTGAAACTTTAAGGCACACCTGACACTCCCCAGGTACACCTCTGAACTCCCAGGTACACCTGACACTCCCAGGTACACGTCCGACACCCCATAAACACCTCTGACACTCAGTACACCTCTGAAACCCCAGGTACACCTCTGACACTCCCAGGTACACCTCTGACACTCCCAGGTACTCCACTGACACTCCCTGCACACCCCCTGGCACTCCCAGGCACACCGCTGACACTCCCCAGGTACAACGCTGACACTGCCAGGAACACCCCAGACACTGCCAGGTACACCCCAGACACCCCAGGCACACCCCACAGACACCCAAAGCACACCTGACACCCCAAGTGCACCTCTGTCACTCCCAGGCACACCTCTGAGACTCCCAGGCACACCTGAGACACCCCAGGCACACTTGACACTCACAGGTACACCTCTGACACTCGAGCACACCTCCACACTCCCCAGGTACACCTCCGACACCCCAGGTACACCTCCACACCCCAGGTACACTTACATCCAGGCATCCGACACTACCACGCACACCTCCGACACCCCAGGCACACTCTTACATCCCAGGCACACCTCCGAACCCAGGCACACTGACACCTGGCACACCTGACACTCTCAGGTGCACTTCTGACACTCCAGGCACACCCCAGACACTCCCAGGCACACTACACTCCCAGGCACCTCCGTTACTCCCAGGCACACCTCTGACACTCACAGGTACACATCCGACACCATCAGGTACACCTCTGACACTCCTGCACACTTCTTACACTCCCCAGGTACAACCTCCGACACTCTCAAGCACACTGACACCCCAGGTCACACCTCTGACACTCCCCAGGCAACCCCAGACACCCCAGGCACACTTCTCACACTCCCAGGTACACCTGTTACTCCCAGGTACACCCTGACACTCCCAGGTACACCTCCGACATCAGGTACACCTCCGACTCTCTCAAGGCCTCTGACACTCCCAGGTACACCGCTGACACTGCCAGGTACACCTCAGACATTCCAGGAACACCTCCTGACACTCCCAGGTACACTTTCACACTCCCAGGCACACCTCCATGACACTCCCAGGCACACAGCCGACACTCCCAGGTTCACCTCTGACACTCCCAGGCACGCTTTCACACTCCAGGTACAACTCTAGACACTTCCATGTACATCTCACACCCCAGTGTAATGAGACAAACTCACAAAAGAAGAGGAAGAGGATAAATAAGCAAGAATAGAGAGAGTAGATATGTAAAGATAGAAACTTGGTAGCGTCTGGATGTTGTTTGCACAGCGTCACTACGCTTATCTTATCTCGTATGTCAATAACATATATCACTTAAAGGACAACTTGTTAAACACCTCTTGATACAACTATTTATTACTTCACTCAATGACATAGACACATTAATATCACTATTATACCGGGGGTACTAACACATCATGCTTTACGTTACTTGACACTGACTCTCGGACACACCTGAAATGAATACACTTCCCACATTAGGTAACCCAACCTAGACGCCTGACAAGACTCACGCATACCCTGACAGTCCAGTGAATGCTTGGCTGGGCTGCCCATGAGAGGCTTCTGCTTAGTTGGGGTCTGGTCGGGAAGTCCCTCCGACCTGGGGAGAGGGTGAGCTTGACTCTGAGAATCTCCAGAGTAATGGAGCAGCCCCTCAGAATGCTCAAATGACAACCAGGATCAGAATGATAACCAGAATGGTAATGGAATATCGAGGCCCGTGACGGACTGTAGGCCTTTATATGGGGTCGCCCAGCCGGTTCTGACCTCTACCAATTAACACTAAACTGGTTTGGACTTGATAATTGTGTGCAGGTGGTCCTGGCCAGGTTTAACATGGGTCCCTAGGGTCGACCCTGAGGTGTCAACCAATGTGGTACCACGAGGTTTCAAAAATGTTATAATATGAAATAATTCTACAAGCTTTCAATATCCTACAAACAATCATTACAACTCCCCAAGACCAAAGCTTCATCACAGAGACTTACGATGCCCATATAGACAGCAACCATCACG
>NW_024714764.1:0-7301 GCF_018991925.1 Homarus americanus
AATTGATCAGCTTCCAGGAATTGGTGATCTAACTCAATTGATCAGCTTCCAGGAATTGATGATCTAACTCAATTGATCAGCTTCCAGGAATTGATGATCTAACTCAATTGATCAGCTTCCAGGAATTGATGATCTAACTCAATTGATCAGCTTCCAGGAATTGGTGATCTAACTCAATTGATCAGCTTCCAGGAATTGATGATCTAACTCAATTGATCAGCTTCCAGGAATTGGTGATCGTGGCATTGAAATTCATGTGAGATGAAAGCCTTGGAATCTGCGGTCGGATGCCGGGGTGACCACACTCAGTTCTTGCCCTGGGCGGTGGTGGTGCTTGAATGTTGATTGTGTGTGTATGTGTGTCACCCGACTTGCCTACCTGCCTGCCTGCACACCCTGACTGTCCGCCCACCCTGACTCTCCGCCCACCCTGACTGTCCGCCCACCCTGACTGTCCGCCCACTCCCTGACCGTCCGCCCACCTGACCGTCTGCCCACCCCTGACCGTCCGCTCAATTTTGACCGTCCGCCCACCCTGACCGTCCGCTCCACCCGACCGTCCGCCCACATTGACCGATCGCCCGCCCACTCCTGACCGCCCAGCCCCATCAGCTCTGCCGCCCGCCCGTCTCCATTCCTGGACTGCCTGCCCGCCCGCCCGCCCACACCTGACCTGCCTGCCCACCTGACTGCCCGCCCGCCCGCCCGCCCACCTGAACGCTCCGCCTGCCCGCTCCACCCTGACTGCGCCTCCTGCCCGGCCCGCCTCCGCCCACCCCGGATTCTCCCGCCTGCCCGCCCGCCCACCCCTGACCGGCTCCTGCCTGCCCAATCTCCCTGACCGCGGCCCGCCTGCCTGCCCACCCCTGGACTGCCTCCGCCCGCCCGCCCACCAGATCGCCTGCCCATCCACCTTCACCTCCACCACTACCTTGGCTGCTGGCCCACCCTCACCCACCACCATGCACCCTACCCTTCCACCCTCACCACAGCTCCTCCCACCCAACCCACCCACTAACCGCTGGGAAGCCACAGAAATGCTGCCACCCTCTTCACACCCGTACCACATATGCTGCCACCCTCTTCACACCCGTACCACATATGCTGCCACCCTCTTCACACCTGTAACACATATGCTGCCACCCTCTTCACACCTGTAACACATATGCTGCCACCCTCTTCACACCTGTACCACATATGCTGCCACCCTCTTCACACCTGTAACACATATGCTGCCACCCTCTTCACACCTGTACCACATATGCTGCTACCCTCTTCACACCTGTACCACATATGCTGCCACCCTCTTCACACCTGTACCACATATGCTGCCACCCTCTTCACACCTGTAACACATATGCTGCCACCCTCTTCACACCCGTACCACATATGCTGCCACCCTCTTCACACCTGTACCCAGGGCCGGCGCTACCCACTAGGCGAACTAGGCAATCGCCTAGGGCGCCAACATCTGGGGGCGCCACAAATTCAGGGCAAACTTGGATAAAATTAAAAATGAAGGGAAAACTGTGGTGGACACTGGTGGAGCCGTGGAGGGTCGGAGCAGAATGTTAGGAGGGGGGGGGGTCGGAGGGAGGCGAGGGGTCGGAGGGAGGCGAGGGTAGTTAGACGGTAGTCGACTGTGCTTTCTTTTTTAATATTATTCGTTAACCCCCCGGAGGGACTAACCCGGGTCCTTATCTTTCGCGGCCTGGAGAACTGTCGAGCAGTGACCTGAAGGCTGACATCTGAGGAACCCTTCTCCCAACCCCACCATACCCTCCCCT
This sequence comes from Homarus americanus, assembly GCF_018991925.1. Taxonomy (NCBI): domain Eukaryota; kingdom Metazoa; phylum Arthropoda; class Malacostraca; order Decapoda; family Nephropidae; genus Homarus; species Homarus americanus. Next base: position 1,788 of record NW_024714764.1, read on the forward strand.
CCCTTACTGCCAGGGCGGCTGAGCCGTCCCTTCCTGCCTTTGTCGGGATGAGGCAAGGTTACCTGACCTCTGAAGTTTGACCTCGCATAACATAATCCCACTGAGACTGGCCAGGTGATTGTATTAAGTTTTTAATGTAAATAATTTTTTAATGTGGCTTGGTCAGAGTTGCAATTATTTTTATTCATAACTGTTACAGCTCACCATTAAGCTTTTTCTATTTATACTTAAGATGTCAATTTAATATATTGTCCGACCAATGACTGGTCACAACTCACAAGTATCGTATTTTGCACTACATGTATATAATAATGATGTAATAATAGTAGGTTATAACTTGCAGGAGGCTGGAGCGAGCTAAATGCTTATGATATGTTATAATTTTTTAAAGATTACCCTAAAATAAAAAAAATAACTAAAAATTGTTTCATTGACATTTACGTCAAGGATTTATTGACTTAATGTACTAACAATAATTGGTTATTTGCATGGATGAAGTAATAAAGCCACAAGATGAAAATTATGTTATCAGTGGTGTTTCGAGAGTTAGAAACAATGTAGTAATGGGTTACTGTACACACATTAGCTTATCAAAACTTTCAAGGGGGCGCACATCTAAAGGCTTGCCTAGGGCGCCAAATCATCTTGCACCGGCCCTGCCTGTACCACATATGCTGTCACCCTCTTCACACCTGTAACACATATGCTGCCACCCTCTTCACACCTGTAGCACGTAAGAGAGAGAGAGAGAGAGAGAGAGAGAGAGAGGGAGAGAGAGACTTAGTCACACTTGGGTCCAAATTTCAGCTGAGACATTACAGTGTGTTACAGAAATACAATATTTCTCTGATTGTCTCATATTTTTGTTTTAATGAACCATTTTGCGTTATTATTATCTACTGCCTCGGGTAAGGAATCGTGAGACGTTGTAGTCGGATTTAAAAGTTCGCGAAATGTAAACGCGAGTCCAAAATCCGCGAAATTACTGAGATGATCGCGAAAAGTGTAAACGCGAGTCCAAAATCCGCGAAATTAGTGAGTTGTTCTCCTCTCGTAAATTCTATACAGGTGTGTTTAATACATACTGTCTATCTGTCACAAGGTATGTTCCTCAGCTCACTGATATGGGTAGACGGAAAGGACAGACAACGGACATAAGGAACACAGACAGCAGACCAAAGGAACGTATTGGCAACGGATGGACTAAAGGAACACAGACAACAGACAGACAAAACCCACAGACAACAGACCAAAGGAACGTATTGGCAACGGATGGACTAAAGGAACACAGACAACAGACAGACAAAACCCACAGACAACAGACCAAAGGAACGTATTGGCAACGGATGGACTAAAGGAACACAGACAACAGACAGACAAAACCCACAGACAACAGACTAGCAAGAACGCTGTGCAGCATGGATGAACTAAAAACCTGAGCAACAGACGGGCCGAAACCCACAGACAACAGACCAAAGGAACGTATGGGCAACGGATGGACTAAAGGAACACAGACAACAGACAGACAAAACCCACAGACAACAGACCAAAGGAACGTATTGGCAACGGATGGACTAAAGGAACACAGACAACAGACAGACAAAACCCACAGACAACAGACCAAAGGAACGTATTGGCAACGGATGGACTAAAGGAACACAGACAACAGACAGACAAAACCCACAGACAACAGACCAAAGGAACGTATTGGCAACGGATGGACTAAAAGAACACAGACAACAGACAGACAAAACCCACAGACAACAGACCAAAGGAACGTATTGGCAACGGATGGACTAAAGGAACACAGACAACAGACAGACAAAACCCACAGACAACAGACCAAAGGAACGTATTGGCAACGGATGGACTAAAGGAACACAGACAACAGACAGACGAAACCCACAGACAACAGACCAAAGGAACGTATTGGCAACGGATGGACTAAAGGAACACAGACAACAGACAGACAAAACCCACAGACAATGTATGGACGTAGGACCCAGTCATCAAACAAACGTAACAGACAAACGCCACAGACATACAACGGGTGACCGCAACAGACAGCGGACAGATGATAAACGAAACGCAATTGAGATAGGGAAAAACAATGATTATTTCAAGTCATTTACCTGTGTTAATTAATTTGTATCACCTGAAGATCAACACCCCTCAAGTTATTGCACCTTAAGATTAGCCACCCTAACCTAACCTAACTTAATCCAACCTAATATACTCTAATCTAACCTTATTTAATCCAACCTAACCTAATCTAATCCCCAGATGTAGCGTTAGAAGGTTTAATCTTCAGGTGAAATATAATAGGACTAACCTTCATATAATTCACTAATTCACTAAATACTAAAAAAAACCATGAAACTAAACCAGAATATTAAAGAATAATAGTAAATAAATATAACAGTAAAACGTGTATTATCGTAATTGTCTTTATCGCTGCAAACGATCATTAACGAGGTGGTTGGGTAGTTTGTTACAGGCAGGTAGAGTGAGTGTCAACGGTCAGTACCCCAAGGTCTGTGGGGGTGACAGGAGGTGTGTGTGGTGACCTGTCCAAGTGATTCTATAGTGCCGTTGTGTGGTGACCTGTCCAAGTGATTCTATAGTGACGTTGTGTGGTGACCTGTCCAAGTGATTCTATAGTGACGTTGTGTGATTACCTGTCCATGTGATTCTATAGTGACGTTGTGTGGTGACCTGTCCAAGTGATTCTATAGTGCCGTTGTGTGGTGACCTGTCCAAGTGATCCTATAGTGCCGTTGTGTGGTTACCTGTCCAAGTGATCCTATAGTGACGTTGTGTGATTACCTGTCCAAGTGATTCTATAGTGACGTTGTGTGGTGACCTGTCCAAGTGATTCTATAGTGACGTTGTGTGGTGACCTGTCCAAGTGATTCTATAGTGACGTTGTGTGATTACCTGTCCAAGTGATTCTATAGTGACGTTGTGTGGTGACCTGTCCAAGTGATTCTATAGTGCCGTTGTGTGGTGACCTGTCCAAGTGATTCTATAGTGCCGTTGTGTGGTTACCTGTCCAAGTGATTCTATAGTGACGTTGTGTGGTGACCTGTCCAAGTGATTCTATAGTGACGTTGTGTGGTGACTCAGAATGATTCTATAGTGACGTTGTGTGGTGACCTGTCCAAGTGATCCTATAGTGCCGTTGTGTGGTGACCTGTCCAAGTGATCCTATAGTGCCGTTGTGTGGTGACCTGTCGAAGTGATTCTATAGTGACGTTGTGTGGTGACCTGTCCAAGTGATTCTATAGTGACGTTGTGTGGTGACCTGTCCAAGTGATCCTATAGTGCCGTTGTGTGGTGACCTGTCCAAGTGATTCTATACTGACGTTGTGTCGTGACCTGTCCAAGTGATCCTATAGTGCCGTTGTGTGGTGACCTGTCCAAGTGATTCTATAGTGACGTTGTATGGTGACCTGTCCAAGTGATCCTATAGTATCTTTGTGTGGTGACCTGTCCAAGTGATCCTATAGTGCCGTTGTGTAGTGACCCTGTCCAAGTGATTCTATAGTGACGTTGTGTGGTGACCTGTCCAAGTGATTCTATAGTGCCGTTTTGTGGTGACCTGTCCAAGTGATCCTATAGTGACGTTGTGTGGTGACCTGTCTAAGTGATTCTATAGTGACGTTGTGTTGTGACCTGTCCAAGTGATTCTATAGTGACGTTGTGTGGTGACCTGTCCAAGTGATTCTATAGTGACGTTGTGTGGTGACCTGACCAAGTGGTTTTATAGTGACTGCATATATATGGTGACCTACCTAAGTGGAGACAACGGCGTCGGAGTGTCTGTCTGGCTGTGTGGTCCCAAGGCGTGTTACCAGAGAGGAGAAAATACACAAGAGATTGACCATAACAACTTAAACATTGCTTCATCTTACGACCAGGAGGTACGTGTGTGCGTGTATATGTGTGCGTGTATGTGTGCGTGTGTGTGTATATGTGTGCGTGTGTGTGTGTGTGCGTGTATGTGTGTGGTAATCTTGTGAGAGAGGAACTACTTATTTATATTGAAATTAAATCGGAAAGTTAATGCATTCTGAAAACCGATTAAATGTTAGTTAAAAATTTGTGATTCGGAAACTCAGATGGATGTTAATGTTGACCCGGGTAAGAACATTGTTAGTTGGTGTATTGTCTTAAGGTGTTCACTCGTGTTCATGTTCTTTGTGTTCTTCAGTATATATATCCAGGGGCCATGCAGGGGAGGGGGGGGGGGACAAGGACACAGGTGGTGGTGCTGGATCTGACAACACGTTCATCATGGTGTCTTGTGATGATTGATTTATTGTGAAGTATCAAGAAGTTTATACTTTTATATTTACGATTTCAAGAAGTTTATACTTTATGGTATTTTACTACACATGGGACCTCCTGATTGGTCTAGTACTGCCCCGCCTCACTACACCATGACCTACAGTATATCGCTACAGCTAATGCGCATTTGTTTATCACTGAACTGTTGAATCTTAAGTAACGAACCACATAATGCTGGTAGGTTTGAGTACATATCGCTAAACCATAAAAGAACATAAGAACATAAGAATGGAGGAAACTGCAGCGGGCCTATTGGCCCATACTGGGCAGTCCCATTTACACTCAACCCCTATTGCTCATATAAGCATCCAACCTATGTTTGAAGCTATCCAGCGTATTGGAGTTAATGATGATATTTGGTAACTTGTTCCATTCATCCGCTACTCTGTTACCAAACCAGTGTTTACCTATTTCGCGCCTAAATCTAAATTTGTCAAATTTAAAACCATTGTTACGAGTTCGCTCCTGGTTGGATAGTTTGAGTACCTTTGCAAGTCCCCTTTGTTTAGCCCTGACTTCTATTTATACACCTCTGTCAGGGTCCAACTAATTACCCAAATGTACCCAAATGTACCCAAATGTACCCAAATATAGCCGGAATGAAGTCAAATAATGGTCCTAGATGAATAAATCGGACTGCCAATCACTTTTCGACTAGTATTTGGTGTCACGAAGTCACAAAAAATTGGTAAACTTAATTTCATCTGAGTTAATAGATCAAGTGCATGTACCTAACCTAACCTAACACAACTCAGATTAAATAAAGTTTACCAATTTTTGTGACTTTATGACATCAAATAATAATCGAGAAGTGATTCACAGCCCGATTTACGCTTGTACGACCATCATTTGACTTCATTGCGGCTACATTTGGGTAATTACTCGCTCCCTCGGAACATGCACGCGATCTATTAACTCAGATTAAAGTAAGTTTTCAAATTTTTTTTGACTTTCTGACACCAAATACTGGTCGAGAAGTGATTAACAGTCCGATTTATTCATGTAGGACCATTATTTGACTTCATTGCGGCTACATTTGGGTACATTTGGGTAATTAGTTGGACCGAGGGTACACCCTTGACACTCCCAGTTACTCCTCTGACACTCCATGGTACACCCCTGACACTCCCAGGTACACCTCTGACACTCCCAGGTACTCCACTG
>NW_024714765.1:0-25417 GCF_018991925.1 Homarus americanus
ACACCCCTGATACACTCCCAGGTCCACCGATGACACTGCAAGATACACCTCTGACATTCATGCACACCCCAGACCCAGGCACACCTCAGACACCCCAGGTACACCTCAGACACTCCCAGGCACACCTCTGACACTCCCAGGTACACCGCTGTCACTCCCAGGCACACCCTGACACTCCCAGTTACACCCCTGACACACTCCCAGGTACACCTCTGACAATCCCAGGTACACCTCAGTCAATCCCAGGTACACCTCTGTCACCTCCAGGCACACCCCTGACACTTCCAGGTACACCTCTGACACTCCCAGGCACACCGCTGTCACTCCCCAGGCACACCCCTGACACCCCAGCTACACCCCTGACACTCCCAGTATACCTCCTGAATTCCCAGGTACACCGATGACACTCCCAGGTACATCCAATGACACTCCCAGGCACACCACTGACACTCCCTGGTACACCTCTGACACTCCCATTTTACACCAATGACACACTCGTGCACACCTCTGACACTTCCAGGTACACCCCTGCCACTTCCAGGCACCAATGATTCCCCAGGTACACCGCTGACACTCCCAGGACACACCCACTGACACTGCCAGGCACACCCCAGAACCCCAGGTGCACTGTGACACTCCAGGGCACCTCTGACACTCCCAGGCACACATCTGACACTCCCAGGTACACAAAATGACACTCCCAGGCACACCAATGACACTTCCAGGTACACCCCTGACACTCCAGGACACCCCTGACACTTCCAGGCACCACGACCCTTCCAGGACACACCTCTGATACTGCAGTCCACCATGACACTCCCCAGGCACACCTCTGACACTTCCAGGCACACCTCTGACACTCCCAGGTACACTTCTGATAATCCCAGGTACACCTCTGACACTCTCAGAACACCTCTGACACTCCCAGGCACACCTCTGACACTCCCCAGGTACACCTCTGACACTCCCAGGTACACTCTGACACTGGTACACCTCTGATACGCCCAGGTATACCTCTGACACTTCCAGGTATACCTCTGAATTTGGTCACACCGATGACATCCCAGGTGCACACCGATGATACTCCCAGGTACACCGATGACACTGCAAGATACACCTCTGACATTCCATGTACACCCCAGACACATCCAGGTACACCTCAGACACTCCCAGGTACACCTCAGACACTCCCAGGTCTCTGACACTCCCAGGTACACTGCTGTCACTCCCAGGTACACCCCTGACACTCCCAGTTACACCCCTGACACTGCCAGGTACACCTCTGACAATCCCAGGTACACCTCAGTCAATCCCAGGTACACCTCTGACACTTCCGATACACCTCTGACACTCCCAGGTACACCAATCACACTCCCAAGTACAACTCTGACACCGCCTGGTACACCTCTGACACTCCCAGGCACACCAATGTCACTCCCAGATACACCTCTGACACTTCCAGGTACACCTCTGACCCCAGGTACACCTCTGACAATCCCTGGTACATCTCCTACACCTCTCAGGAACACCGCTGACACTCCCAGGTACACCAATGTCACTCCCAGGTACACCTCTGACACTTCCAGGTACACCTCTGACACTCCCAGGTACACCTCTGACACTCCCAGGTACACCTCTGACACTCCCAGGCACACCTCTGATACGCCCAGGTATACCTCTGACACTCCCAGGCATACCCCTCTGACACTCCCAGGTACACCTCTGACACTACCAGGTACACCTTGACACCTAAGGTACTCCTTTGACGCTGCCAGGTACTCCTCCGACACTCCCAGGAACACCTCTGACACCCCAGGTACACCTCTGACACTCCCAGGACACCGCTGACACTCCAAGGTACACCTCTGACACCCAGGTATACCGCTGACACTCCTGGTACACCGCTGACTCTCCCAGGTACACGGCTGACACTGCCAGGCACACCCCAGACACTGCCAGGTACACTTCAGACACTCCCAGGTACAGCTCAGACACTCCCAGTTACACCTCAGAAACTCCCAAGTGCACCTGTGACACTCCCAAATGGACCTCTGACACCCCAGGCACACCTCTGACACTCCCCAGGCACACCGCTGACACTCCCAGTTACACCGCTGACACTGCCAGATACACCTATGACACTCCAGGTACACTGACACACCCAGTTACACCTCGATGATCCCAGGTACACGTCGGGCCTCCGTTATGCCTCTACAGCCTTCAGGTACACTGACGCTTCCAGGGACACCTGACCTTCAGATTACACCTATTCCTTCAGGTACACCTCTGACACTCATGAGTTACACACCAATGATACTCCCAATTTTCAGAAGCACTTCCAGGTACCTCTGACCTCCCAGGTACACCTCGACGATCCCAGGTACACACACCTCTGACACTCTCAGAACACCTCAACCTCCCAGGTACCTCTGACACTCCAGGTACACCTCTGACCTCCCAGGTACCTCTGACCTCCCAGGTACACGCTGATACGCCCAGGCCATACCTCTGACACTCGAGACATACCTCCCTGACACTCCCAGGTACCGATGAAACTCCCAGGTACACCGATTACACTCCCAGGTACACCGATGACACTGCAAAAGATACACACCACTGACATTCCGCCAACACCTCAGACACTTCAGGTACACCTCAGACCTCCCAGGTACCTCAGACACTCCCAGGTACACCTCTGACCTCCAGGTGCCACCGCTGTCCTCCCAGGAACAACCCTGACCTCCAGTTACATCCCTGACCGGTACCTCTGACAGTAGGTACCTCAGTCAATCCAGGTACCTCGACAGCTACATTACCCTGACGCTTCAAGGTACACCTCGGCCTCCAGGTACAATGGCCTCCCAGGTACACCACTGACGCTCCCTGGTACCTCTGACGCCAGGTACACCAATGACACACTCGTTTACACCTCTGACACTTCCAGGTACACCTGCCACTTCGATACGCAGTTCCCCAGGTACACCGCTGACACTCCCAGGTACACCGCTGACACTGCCAGGTACACCTCAGACACTCCAGGTGCACCTGTGACGCGCTCAAGTGCACCTCTGACACTCAAGGCGCATCTGACACTCCCAGGTACACAAATGACACTCCCAGGTACACCAGCCTCCCAGGTACACCTCTGACACTTCCAGGTACCACTGACCTCCAGGTACACCAATGACACTCAGGTACACCTCTGGCTTCCAGGTCACTGACCTTCAGGTACCTATTGCTTCAGGTGCACTGACCCTTCCAGGTACACCTCTGATACTCGCAGGTACACCAATGACACTCCAGGTACACCTCTGACACTTCCAGGTACGCCTCTGACACTCCCGTTACCCTCTGATAATCAGGTACACCTCTGACACTCCTCAGGAACACCTCTGACCTCCCAGGTACACCTCTGACACTCCCAGGTACACCTCTGACCTCCCACACCTCTGACCTCCCAGGTACACCTCTGATACGCCCAGGTATACCTCAGACACTCCAGGCATACCTCGACGCCAGGTACACCGCTGTCTCACTCCCAGGTACCCTGACACTCCCAGTTACACTAACACTGCCAGATACACCTCTGACAATCCAGGTACACCTCAGTCAATCAGGTACACCTCTGACACTTCGGATCACCTCTGACATCTAGGTACCAATCACACTCCCAAATTACAACTCTGACACCGCCTGGTACACGACCTCCCAGGTACACTAATGTCACTCCCAGATACACCTCTGACGCTTCCAGGTACACCTCTGACACTCCCAGATTACACCTCTGACAGTCCCTGGTACATCTCCTACCCTCTCAGGAACACCGCTGACACTCCCAGGTACACCAATGTCCTCCCAGGTACCTCGACACTTCCAGGTACACCTCTGACACTCCCAGGTACACCTCTGATACGCCAGGTATGCCTCTGACACTCCCAGGTATACCTCTGACACTCCCAGGTACACCTCTACGGCACTGCAGGTACACAGCGACACTCAAGGTACTCCTTTGACGCTGCCAGGTACTCCTCCGACACTCCCAGAACACCTCTGGCCTCCAGGTACACCTCTGACCTCCAGGTACACCGCTGACACTCCAGATTGCACCTCTGACACTCCCAGGTATACCGCTGACACTCTGGTACACCGCTGACACTCCAGGTACACAACGACTGCCAGGTACACCTCAGACACTGCCAGGTACACTTCAAACACTCAGGTACAGCTCAGACACTCCCAGTTACCTCAGAGCTCCCAAATTCACCTGTGACACTCCCAAATTGGTGCCTCTGACCTCAGGCCACCTCTGGCACTCCCAGAATTTACACCGCTGACCTCCCAGTTCACCGCTGACGCGCCGGATACACCTGTGACACTCGGTACACCCCTGGTACACCCAGTTACACCTCTGATAATCCAGGTACCGTCAGGCACTCCCAGGTATACCTCTGACCTTCCAGGTACACCCTGACGCTCCAGGTACACCCTGACACTTCAGGTACACTGACCCTTCCAGGTATTTTACCTCCTGACACTCTTAGGTACACCAATGATCTCAAATTGCACCTCCTGACCGCTACAGGTACACCTCTGGCCTCCCAGGTACCCTCTGACAATCCCAGGTACACCTCTGACACTCTCAGGAACACCTCTGACCTCCTAGGTCCACCTCCCAGCCTCCCAGGTACCTCTGACACTCCCAGATTGCACCTCTGACCTCCCAGGTGCACCTCCTCCCAGATTGCACCTCCTCTGATGCTCCCCCACCTGATGCGCCAGGTATACCTCTGACACTCCAGGTATGCCTCTGACACTCCCAGGTACACACCGATGACCTCCCAGGTACGCCGATGACACTCCAGGTACACCGATGACACTGCAAGATACACCTCTGACATTCCATGTACCTCAGACACATCAGGTACCTCAGACACTCCCGTTACCTCAGACACTCCCGTAGCCTCTGACACTCCCGGGTACACCGCTGTCCTCCCAGGTACCCTGACACTTCAGTTACACCTGACCACCTCTGACACTTCCGGATACACCTCTGACACTCCCAGGTACACAATCACACTCCCAAGTACAACTCTGACACCGCCTGGTACACCTCTGACACTCCCAGGTACCAATGTCACTCCCAGGTACACCTCTGACACTTCAGGTACACCTCTGACACTCCAGGTACACCTCTGACAATCCCTGGTACACCTCCTACACTCTCAGGAACACCTCTGACCTCCCAGGTACACCTCTGACACTCCCAGGTACCTCTGACACTCCTAGGTACCTCTGACCTCCCAGGTACCTCTGATACGCCCAGGTATGCCTTTGACACTCCCAGGTATGCCTCTGACCTCCCAGGTACACCTCTGGCCTCCCAGGTACACCTCTGACACTACCAGGTACACCTTTGCCTCAAGGTACTCCTGACGCTGCCAGGTACTCCTCCGACATCCATTGCACCTCTGACCTCCCAGGTACACCGCTGGCCTCCCAGGTACACCTCTGAGCTCCCAGGTATACCGCGCTGACACTCCCAGGTACCGCTGACACTCCCAGGTACACCGCTGACACTGCGGTACACCTCAGACACCGCCAGGTACACTTCAGACACTCTCAGGTACAGCTCAGACACTCCCAGTTACACCTCAGAACTCCCAAATTGCACCTGTGACACTCCCAAGTGCACCTCTGACACTCCCAGGCACCTCTGACACTCCCAGGTGCCGCTGACACTCCCAGTTACCACCGCTGACACTGCTGGAATACACCCCTGACACTCCCAGTTACACCCCTGACACTCCCAGGAACACCTCTGACAATCCCAGGTACACCTCAGGCACTCCCAGGTACACCTCTGACACTTCCAGGTACACCCCTGACACTTCCAGGTACACCCCTGACACTTCCAGGTACACCTCTGACACTTCCAGATACACCTCTGACACTCCCAGGTACACCAATCACACTCCCAAGTACAACTCTGACACTCCCAGGTACGCCACTGACACTACCAGGTACACCTCTGACACTCCCAGGCACACCTCTGACACTCCCAGGTACACCTCTGAAACTCCCAGGTACACCTCTGATACGCCGAGGTATACATCTGACACTCCCAAGTACACCGCTGACACTGCAAGATATACCTCTGACATTCCATGTACACCCCAGACACTTCCAGGTAGACCTCAGACACTCCCAGGTACACCTTAGACACTCCAAGGTACACCTCTGACAATCCCAGGCACACTGCTGTCACCCAGGTACACCCCTGACACTCCCAGTTACACCCCTGACACTCCCAGGAACACCTCTGACAATCCCAGGTACACCTCAGGCACTCCCAGGTACACCTCTGACACTTCCAGGTACACCCCTGACACTTCCAGGTACACCTCTGACACTCTCAGGTACACCAATGACACACTCGTGTACACCTCTGACACTTCCAGGTACACCCCTGCCACTTCCAGGTACACCAATGATACTCCCAGGTACACCGCTGACACTCCCAGGTACACCGCTGACACTGCCAGGTACACCTCAGACACTCCTAGGTGCACCTGTGACACTCCCAAGTGCACCACAGACACTCCCAGGCACACCTCTGACACTCCCAGGTACACCTCCGACTCTCCCAGGTACACCTCTGACACTCCCAGGTACACTTCTCACACTCCCAGGAAAACCTCTGACACTCCCAGGTACACCGCTAACACTCCCAGGTACACCTCTTTACACTCCCAGGTACTCCACTGACATTCCCTGGTTCACCTCTGACACTCCCTGGTACACCTTTGACACACCCAGGTACACCTCTGACACTCCCAGGTACACCTCTGATACTCCCATGTACACCTGCGATACTCCCAGGTACTCCTCTGACACTCCCTGGTACACCACTGACACTCCCAGGTACACCTCTGATACTCCCAGGTACACCTCTGACACTTCCAGATACACCTCTGACACTCCCAGGTACACCAGTGATACTACCAGGTACACCTCTGACACTCCCATGTACACCTCCGATACTCCCAGGTACACCTCCGATACTCCCAGGTACACCTCAGACACTCCCAGGTTCACCTCTGACACTCCCTGGTTCACCTCTGACACTCCCTTGTACACCTCTGACAATCCCAGGTACACCTCTTACAATCCCTGGTTCCCCCCTGACAATCCCAGGTACATCTCAGACACTCCCAGGTGCACCCTTGACACTCCCAGGTAAACCGCTGACACTGCCAGGTACACCTCAGACACTGCTAGGTACACTTCAGACACTCCCAGGTACAGCTCAGACACTCCCAGTTACACCCCTGACACTCCCAGGTACACCTCTGACACTCCCAGGTACTACTCTAACACTCGCAGATCCACCTCTAACACTCCCAGGTACACCCCTGACACTCCCAGGTACACCAATGACAATCCCAGGTACACCTCTGACACTTCCAGGTACACCTCTGATACTCCCAGGTACACTCTGACACTCCTAGGTACGCCTCTGACACTCTCAGGAACACCTCTGACACTCACAGGTACACCTCTGACACTCCCAGGTACACCCCTGACACTTCCAGGTACACCCCTGACACTTCCAGGTACACCCCTGACACTTCCATGTACACCACTGACACTCCCTGGTACACCTCTGACACTCCTAGGTACACCAATGACACTCCCAGATACACCTCTGACACTTCCAGGTACACCTCTGACACTCCCAGGTACACCTCTGACAATCCCTGGTACACTTCTGACACTCTCAGGAACACCTCTGACACTTCCAGGTACACCTCTGACACTCCCAGGTAAACCTCTGACATTCCCAGGTACACCTCTGATACGCCCAGGTATACCTCTGACACTCCCAGGTATACCTCTGACACTCCCAGGTACACCTCTGACACTCCCAGGTACACCGATGACACTGCAAGATACACCTCTGACAATCCATGTACACCTCAGACACTTCCAGGTACACCTCAGACACTCCCAGGTACACCCCAGACACTCCCAGGTACACCCCTGACACTCCCAGGTACACCGCTGACACTGCCTGGTACACCTCAGACACTGCCAGGTACACCTCAGACACTTCCAGGTACACCTCAGACACTCCCAGGTACACCTCAGACACTCCCAGGTACACCTCTGACACTCCCAGGTACACCGTTGTCACTCCCAGGTATACCCCTGACACTCCCAGTTACACCCCTGACACTCCCAGGTACACCTCTGACAATCCCAGGTACACCTCAGTCAATCCCAGGTACACCTCTGACACTTCCAGGTTCACCCCTGACACTTCCAGGTACACCTCTGACACTCCCAGGTACACCAATGACACTCCCAGGTACACCACTGACACTCCCTGGTACACCTCTGACACTCCCAGGTACACCAATGACACACTCAGGTACACCTCTGATACTTCCAGGTACACCCTTGCCACTTCCAGGTACACCAATGATACCCCATGCACACCGCTGACACTCCCAGGTACACCGCTGACACTTCCAGGCACACCCCAGACACTGCCAGGCACACCTCAGACACTCCCAGGTAGCCCAGACACCCCAGTAACACCTCAGACACTCCCAGGCACACCTGTGACACTCCCAAGTGCACCTCTGACACCCCAGGCACACCCTGACACCCAGGCACACCTCCGACACTCCCAGGTACACCTCTGACACCCATGGCACACTTCTCACACCCAGGTACACCTTGACACTCCCAGGTACACCTCTCATACCCCAGGCACACCTCTGACACTTCCAGATACACCTCTGACACTTCCAGATACACCTCTGACATTCCCAGGTACACCAATGATACTACCAGGTACACCTCTGACACTCCCAGGTACACCTCTGATACCCCAGGCACCTCCGATACTCCCAAGTACACCCCAGACACTCCCTGATCACCTCTGACACTTCCAGATACACCTCTGACACCCCAAGTACACCAATGATACTACCAGGCACACCTGGACACGCCCAGGTCACTCCGATACTCCCAGGTACACCTGATACTCCCGGTACACCTCAGACACTCCCCTGGTTCACCCCTGACACTCCCCTGGTTCACCTCTGACACTCCCCTGGCACACCTCTGACACTCCCAGGTACACCTCTTACACTCCCTCGTTCTCCCTGACACTCCCAGGTACACCTCAGACACTCCCAGGCATACCTCTGACACCCCCAGGCACTACTCTAACACCCAGGCACACCCTCTGACATTCCCAGGTACACCTCTGACACCCAGTTACACCTCCGACACTCCCAGTTACACCCCTTGACACCCCAGGCACACCCCTGACACCCAGGCACACCTCAGACACTCCCAGGCACACCCTGACACTCCCAGGTACTACTCTGACACCCAGGCACACCTCTGACATTCCCAGGTACACCTCTGACACTCTCAGGAACACCTCTGACACCCTAGGTACACCTCTGACACTCCCAGGTACACCCTGACACTCCCAGGCACACCTCTGACACTCCCCAGGTACACCTCTGACACGCCCAGGTAGCTCTTGACACCCCAGGTATACCTCTGACACTCCAAGGCACACCTCTGACACTACCAGGTACACCTTGACACTCCAAGGTACCTTTGACGCTCCTCCTGACACTCCCAGGAACACCTCTGACACTCCCAGGTACACCTCTGACACTCGGTACACTGCTGACACTACAGGTACACCTCTGACACCCCCAGGTACACCTCCTGACTGGTACACCTGATACTCCCAGGTGCTCTTCTGACACTCCCTGGCACCTCTGACACTCCCAGGTACACCTCTGGCACCCCGCACACCTCTGATACAGGCACACCTCTGACACTTCCACATACAACTCTGACACTCCCAGGTACACACCAATCACACTCCTAAGTACAACTCTGACACTCCCAGGTACACCACTGACACTACCAGGCACACATCTGACACTCCCAGGTACTCCTTTCATGCCAGGTACTCCGACACTCCCAGGAACACCCCTGACACTCCCAGGTACACCTCTGACAATCCCAGGTACACATCAGTCAATCCCAGGTTCACCTCTGACACTCCAGGCACACCCCTGACACTTCCAGGTCCACCTCTACACTCCCTGGTTCTCCCCTGACACCCCAGGTACACCTCAGACACTCCCAGGCACACCTCTGACACTCCCAGGCACTACCTGACACCCCAGGCACACCTCTGACCCCAGGCACACCCATGACACTCCCAGGCACACGTCTGACACTCCCAGGCACACCTCTGACACTCCCACACCTGGACACTCCCAGGTACAGCTCAGACACTCCCAGTTACACCTCAGAACTCCCAGGTGCACCTGTGACACTCCCAAGTGCACTGACACTCCCAGGCACACCTCTGACACTCCCAGGTACACCGCTGACACTCCCAGTTACACCGCTGACACTGCCAGATACACCTATGACACCCAGGTACACCCTGACACTCCCAGTTACACCTCTGAGAATCCCAGGCACGTCAGGCACTCCCAGGTATACCTCTGACACTTCCAGGTACACCCCTGACACTTCCAGGTACACCACTGATACTTCCAGGTACACCTCTGACCTTCCAGGTACACCCTGACACTCGCAGGTACACCAAGACACCCAGGCACACCTCTGACACTCTCAGGAACACCTCTGACACTCCCAGGTACACCTGACACTCCCAGGTACACCTCTGACACTCCCCGGCACACCTCTGACACCCCAGGTACACCTCTGATACGCCCAGGTATACCTCTGACACACCCAGGTATACCCCTAACACTCCCAGGTACACTCTGACACTCCCAGGTACACCGATGACACTCCCAGGTACACCGATGACACTGCAAGATACACCTCTGACATTCCATGTACACCCTCAGACACCCAGGTACACCTCAGACACTCCCAGGCACACCTCAGACACCCCAGGTACACCACTGACGCTCCCAGGTACACCGCTGTCACTCCCAGGTACACCCCTGACACTCCCAGTTACACCCCTGACACTCCCAGGTACACCTCTGACAATCCCAGGTACACCTCAGTCAACTCGTCACACCTCTGACACTTCCAGGTACACCCTGACACTTCCAGGCACACTGACACTCCCAGGTACACCAATGACACACTCGTGTACACCTCTGACACTCAGGTACACCCCTGCCACTCCAGGTACACCAATGATTTTTCCAGGTAGACTTGACACTCGCACACCGCTGACTCCCAGTTACACCTCTGACACTCCCAGGCACACCGCTGACACCCCAGGCACACCTCTGACACTCCCAGGTACACCCTCTGACACTCCCAGGCACACCAATGACACCCCAGGTACACCTCTGACACTCCCAGGCACACGTCAGACACTTCCAGGTACACCCCTGACATTTCCAGGCACACCCCTGACCCTTCCAGGTACACCTCTGATACTGCACACTGGCCCACACTCCCAGGCACACCCTGACACTCCAGGCACCTCTACACTCCCCAGGCACACTCCTGATAATCCCAGGCACCTCTGACACCTCAAGAACACCTCTGACACTCCCAGGCACACCTCTGACACCCCAGGTACACCTCTGACACTCCCAGGCACACCTCTGACACTCCCAGGCACCTCTGATACGCCCAGGTATACCTCTGACACTGGTATACCTCTGACACTTCCTAGGCACACCGATGACACTCCCAGGCACACTGGATGACACCCCAGGCACACCTGAGACACTGCAAGATACACCTCTGACATTCCATGTACACCTCAGACACATCCAGGTACACCTCAGACACTCCAGGCACACCCCAGACACTCCCATGCACACCTCTGACACTCCCAGGTACACCCGCTGTCACTCCCAGGTACACCCCTGACACTCCCAGTTACACCCTGACACCCCAGGTACACCTCTGACAACCCAGCACCTCAGTCAATCCTAGTACACCTCTGACACTTCGGATACACCTCTGACACTCCCAGGCACACCAATCACACCTCCAAGTACAACTCTGACACCGCCTGGTACACCTCTGACACTCCCAGGTACACCAATGTCACCCCAGTTACACCTCTGACACTTCCAGGCACACCTCTGACACTCCCAGGTACACCAATGTCACTCCCAGGTACACCTCTGACACTCCCCACACCTCTGACAATCCCTGGACACCTCCACACTCTCAGGAACACCTCTGACACCCCAGGCACACCTCTGACACCCAGGCACACCTCTGACACTCCAGGTACACTCTGACACTCCCAGGTACACCTCTGATACGCCCAGGTATATCTTTGACACTCCCATATTCTGACACCAGGTACACCTCTGACACCCCAGTACACCTCTGACACTACCAGGTACACCTTGACACCCCAGGTACTCCTTTGACGCCCCAAGTACTCTCCGACACCCCAGGTACACCCTGACACTCCCAGGTACACCTCTGACACCCCAGGTACACCCTGACACTCCCAGGCATACCCTGACACTCCCCAGGCACACCGCTGACACTCCCAGGCACACCGCTGACACTGCCAGGTACACCTCAGACACTGCCAGGTACACTTCAGACACCCCTAGGTACAGCTCAGACACCCCAGTTACACCTCAGAAACTCCCAAGCACCTGTGACACCCCCAAGTGCACCTCTGACACTCCCAGGCACACCCTCTGACACTCCCTGGTTCACCTCTGACACCCCTGGTACACCTCTGACAATCCCAGGTACACTCTTACAATCCCCTGTTCCCCCTGACACTCCCAGGCACACCTCAGACACTCCCAGGTACACCTCTGACACTCCGGTGTACTACTCTAACACTCCCAGATCCACCTCTGACACTCCCAGGTACACCTCTGACACCCCACACCTGCACCCCAGTTCCCCTGACACTCCCAGGTACACCCCTGACACTCCAGGCACACCCTGATACTGGTACACCTCTGACACTTCCAGATACAACCTGACACTCGCACACCAATCACACCCCACACCTGACACTCAGGTACACCACAGACACTACCAGGCACACCTCTGACACCCCAGGTACTCGACGCTGCCAGGTACCTCCGACACTCCCAGGAACACCTCTCTGACACTCCCAGGTACACCTCTGATACTCCCAGGTACACCTCCCACACTTCCAGGTACACCCTGACACCCCAGGTACACCTCTGACACTCCTAGGTACACCCTGACACCTCAGGATCACCTCTGACACTCCCAGGTACAACCCTGACACTTCCAGGCACACCCCTGACACTCCAGGTACACTCTGACACTCCCAGACACCAATGACACTCCCCAGGCACACCACTGACACCCCTGGACACCTCAGACACCCCAGGCACACCAATGACACTCCCAGGTACACCTCTGACACCCAGGTACACCTCTGACACTCCAGGCACACCTCTGACAATCCCTGGACACCTGACACTCTCAGGAACACCTCTGACACTCCAGGTACACCTCTGACACTCCCAGGTACACCTCTGACACTCCCAGGTACACCTCTGACACTCCCGGTACACCTCTGATACGCCCAGGTATACCTCTCTGACCTTCCCAGGCATACCTCTGACACCTCTAGTAACACCTCAGACACCCCAGGCACACCTGTGACACTCCCAAGGCACCACTGACACCTCAGGCACACCTCTGACACTCCCTGGTACACCTCTGACACCCATGGTACACTCTCACACACCCAGGTACACCTTGACACCCCAGGCACACCTCTCATACTCCCCAGGACACCTCTGACTTCCAGATACACCCTGACACTTCCAGACACCTCTGACATTCCCAGGCACACCAATGATACTACCAGGTACACCTCTGACACTCCCAGGTACACCTCCGATACTCCCAGGTACACCTCCGATACTCCCAAGTACACCTCAGACACTCCCTGGTTCACCTCTGACACTTCCAGATACACCTCTGACACCCCAGGCACACCAATGATACTACCAGGTACACCTCGGACACGCCCAGGCACACTGATACCCCAGGCACACCCGATACTCCCAGGCACACCTCAGACACTCCTGTCTCACCCTGACACTCCCCTGTTCACCTCTGACACTCCCCTGGACACCTCTGCAACCCCAGGTACACCTCTCACACTCGTTCTCTCGACACTCCCGGACACCTCAGACACTCCCAGGTACACCTCTGACACTCCCAGGTACTACTCTGACACTCCCAGGTACACCTCTGACTTTCCCAGGCACACCTTGACACCCAGTTACACCTCCGACACCCCAGTTACACCCCTGACACCCCAGTACACCCCTGACACTCCCCAGGTACACCTCAGACACCCCAGGTACACCTCTGACACCCCAGGTACTACTCTGACACCCCAGGTACACCGACATTCCCAGGTACACCTCTGACACTCTCAGTAACACCTCTGACACTCCTAGGTACACCTCTCTGACACCCGGTACACCTCTGACACTCCCAGGTACACCTCTGACACCTGCACACCTCTGATACGCCCAGGCATACCTCTCTGACACCCAGGTATACCTCTGACACCCAGGTACACCTCTGACACTACCAGGTACACCTTGACACTCCAAGGTACCTTGACGCTGCCAGTACCCTCCGGCACCCCAGGAACACCTCTGACACTCCCAGGTACACTCTGACACTCCCAGGTACACTGCTGACATTCCACGGTACACCTCTGACACTCCGCAGTACACCTCCGATACTCCCAGGTACACCTGATACTCCCAGGTGCTCCTCTGACACTCCTGGTACACCTCTGACACTCCCAGAACACCTCTGACACTCCCAGGTACACCTCTGATACTCCCAGGTACACCTCTGACACTTCCATGCAACTTACACTCCTGGTACACCAATCACACTCCTAAGTACAACTCTGACACTCCCAGGTACACCACTGACACTACCAGGTACACCCTGACACTCCCAGGTACTCCTTTCACGCTGCCAGGTACCTCCGACACTCCCAGGAAACCCCTGACACTCCCAGGTACACCTCTGACAACCCAGGTACACCCCAGTCAATCCCAGGTTCACCTCTGACACTTCCAGGTACACCCCTGACACTTGCACACCCCACTCCCCTGGTCTACCCCTGACACCCCAGGCACACCTCAGACACCCCAGGCACACCTCTGACACTCCCAGGTACCACTCTGACACCCCAGGTACACCCTCGACACCCCCACCCATGACACTCCAGGTACACCTCCACCCCAGGTACACCTCTGACACTCCCAGGTACACCGCTGACACCCCAGGTACAGCTCAGACACCCCAGTTACACCTCAGAAACTCCCAGGCACCCCTGACACCCCAAGTGCACCTCTGACACTCCCAGGCACACCTCTGACACTCCCAGGTACACCGCTGACACTCCCGGTTACACCGCTGACACTGCCAGATACACCTATGACACTCCAGGGACACCCCTGACACTCCCAGTTACACCTCTGAGAATCCCAGGTACACGTCAGGCACTCCCAGCATACCTCTGACACTTCCAGGTACACCCCTGACACTCCAGGTACATCACTGATACTCCAGGTACACCCCTGACCCTTCCTGGTACACCTCTGACACTGCAGGTACACCCAATGACACTCCCAGGTACACCTCTGACACTCTCAGGAACACCTCTGACACCCCAGGTACACATCTGACACCTCAGGTACACCTCTGACACTCCCCGGTACACCTCTGACACCCCAGGTACACCTCTGATACGCCCAGGTATACCTCTGACACCCCAGGTATACCTCTGACACCCCAGGTACACCTCTGACACTCCCAGGCACACCGATGACACTCCCAGGTACACCGATGACACTGCAAGATACACTCTGACATTCCATGTACACCTCAGACACTTCCAGGTACACCTCAGACACCCCAGTACACCTCAGACACCCCAGGTACACCACTGACACCCAGTACACCGCTGTCACTCCCAGGTACACCCTGACACCCCATTTACACCCTGACACCCCAGGTACACCTCCTTGACAATCCCAGGTACACCCTCAGTCAATCCCAGGTACACCTCTGACACTCCAGGTACACCCCTGACACTTCCAGGTACACCCTGACACCCCAGGTACCCAATGACACACCTGTGTACACCCTGACACTTTGTACCCCTGCCACTTCCAGGCTACCCAATGATTTTCCCAGGTACACCGCTGACACTCCCAGGTACACTGCTGACACTGCCAGGTACACCTCAGACACCCCAGGTGCACCTGTGACACCCCAAGGCACCCTGACACCCCAGGCACACCTCTGACACTCCCAGGTACACTCTCACACCCCAGGTACACCTGACACTCCCAGGTACACCGCTGACACCCCAGGTACACCTCTGACACTCCCAGGCACCTCTGACACTCCCAGGTACACCTCTGACACTCCCAGGTACACCTCTATACGCCCAGGTATACCTCTGACACTCCCAGGTATACCTCTGACACTCCCAGTACACCGATGACACTCCCAGGTACACCGATGACACTCCCAGGTACACCGATGACACTGCAAGATACCTCTGACATTCCATGTACACCTTGTGACACTCCAGCACACCTCAGACACCCAGGTGCAGCTCAGACACTCCCAGTTACACCCCTGACACTCCCAGGTACACCTCTGACACCTCAGGAACACCTCTGACACCCCAGGTACACCTCTGACACTCCCCAGGTACACCCTGACACTCCCAGGTACACCTATGACACCCAGGCACACGTCAGGCACTCCCAGGTATACCTCTGATACGCCCAGGTATACCTCTGACACCCCAGGTATACCTCTGACACTCCCAGGTACACCCTCTGACACTCCCAGGTACACCGATGACACCCCAGGTACACCGATGACACTCCCAGGTACACCGATGACACTGCAAGATACACCTCTGACATTCCATATACACCTTAGACACTTCCAGGTACACCTCAGACACTCCCAGGTACACCTCAGACACTCGTGCACCTCTGACACTCCCAGGTACACCGCTGTCACTCCCAGGTACACCCCTGACACGCCCAGTTACACCACTGACACTCCCAGGTACACCTCTGACACTCTCAGGAACACCTCTGACACTTCCAGGTACACCTCTGACACTCCCAGGCACACCAATGACACACCTGCATACACCTCTGACACTTCCAGGCACACCCCTGCCACTTCCAGGTACACCAATGATTCCAGGTACACCGCTGACACTCCCAGGTACACCGCTGACACTGCCAGGTACACCTCAGACACCCCAGGTGCACCTGGACACTCCCAAGTGCACCTCTGACACTCCCCAGGTACACCTCACACTCCCAGGCACACCTCTGACACCCCAGGTACACCGCTGACACTCCCAGGCACACCTCTGACACTCCAGGTACACCTCTGACACTCC
Organism: Homarus americanus; assembly: GCF_018991925.1. Lineage (NCBI taxonomy): Eukaryota > Metazoa > Arthropoda > Malacostraca > Decapoda > Nephropidae > Homarus > Homarus americanus. The sequence goes on from NW_024714765.1 coordinate 17,483, forward strand.
CAGGCACACCTCTGACACTCACTGTCACCTGATACGCCCAGGTATACCTCTGATACTCCCAGGTATACCTCTGACACTCCCAGGTACACCTCCTGACACCCCAGGTACACCCTCTGACACTCCCAGGTACACCGATGACACTCCAGGTACACCGATGACACTGCAAGATATACCTCTGACATTCCATGTACACCCCAGACACCCCAGTACAGCCCAGACACTCCCAGTTACACCCCTGACACCTGTCTCTGACACTCCCAGGAACACCTCTGACACTCCCAGGTACACCTCTGACACCAGGTGCCACCCCACACTCCCAGGCACACTGCTGACACTCCCCAGGTACAGCCCAGACACTCCCCAGTTACACCAGAACCCCAGGTGCACCCAGACACTCCCAAGGCACCTCTGACACTCCCAGGCACACCTCTGACACTCCCACACCGCTGACACCAGTTACACCTGACACTGCCAGATACACCTATGACACTCCAGGTACACCCTGACACTCCCAGTTACACCTCTGAGAATCCCGGTACACGTCAGGCACTCCCAGGTATACCTCTGACACTTCCAGGTACACCCTGACACTTCCAGGTACATCACTGATACTTCCAGGTACACCCTGACCCTTCCTGGTACACCTCTGACACTCGCAGTACACCAATGACACTCCAGGTACACCTCTACACTCTCAGGAACACTCTTTACACTCTTGCACACCTCTGCAAGGTACTTCTATACACTGATACGCCCAGGTATACCTCTGACACTCCCAGGTATACCTCTGACACCCCAGGCACACCTCTGACACTCCCAGGTACACCTGGATGACACTCCAGGTACACCGATGACACTGCAAGATACACCTCTGACATTCCATGTACACCCCAGACACTTCCAGGTACACCAGACACCCCAGGTACACCTCAGACACTCCCAGGTACACCACTGACACCCCAGGCACACCGCTGTCACTCCCAGGTACACCCCTGACACTCCCAGTTACACCCCTGACACCCCAGGTACACCTCTGACAATCCCAGGTACACTCTCGTCAATCCCAGTACACCTCTGACACTTCCAGGTACACCCCTGACACTTCCAGGTACACCTCTGACACTCCCAGGTACACCAATGACACACCTGTGCACACCTCTGACACTCTAGGCACACCCCTGCCACTTCCAGGTACACCACATGATTTTCCCAGGCACACCGCTGACACTCCCAGGTACACTGCTGACACTGCCAGGTACACCTCAGACATTCCCCAGGCACCCAGACTCCCCAAGTGCACCTCTGACACTCCCCAGGCACACCTCTGACACTCCCCAGTACACTTCTCACACCCCAGGTACACCTCTGACACTCCAGGCACACCTCGACACCCCAGGTACACCTCTGACACTCCCAGGTACACCTCTGACACTCCCAGGTACACCCTGACACTTGCACACTTCATACGCCCAGGCATACCTCTGACACTCCCAGTATACCTCTGACACTCCCAGGCACACTGATGACACTCCCAGGTACACCGATGACACTCCGGTGGTACACTGGATGACACTGCAAGATACACCCTGACATTCCATGCACACCTAGACACTTCCAGGTACACCTCAGACACCCCAGGTACAGCCCAGACACTCCCAGGTTACACCCCCTGACACTCCCAGGCACACCTCTGACACTCCCAGAACACTCTGACACTCCCAGGTACACCTCTGACACTCCCAGGTACACCTCTGACACTCCCAGGTACACCTATGACACTCCCAGGCACACGCCAGGCACTCCCAGGCATACCCTGATACGCCCAGGTATACCTCTGACACCCCAGGCATACCTCTGACACTCCCAGGTACACCTCTGACACTCCCAGGTACACTGATGACACCCCAGGCACACCTGGATGACACTCCCAGGCACACTGATGACACCGCAAGATACACCCTGACATTCCATATACACCTCTGACACTTCCAGGTACACCTCAGACACTCCCCAGGCACACCCTCAGACACTCCCCAGGTACACCTCTGACACTCCCAGGCACACCGCTGTCACTCCCAGGCACACCCCTGACACGCCCAGTTACACACCACTGACACCCCAGGTACACCTCTGACACCTCCTCAGGAACACCTCTGACACTCCAGGTACACCTCTGACACCCCAGGCACACCACACACCTCACACCTCTGACACTTCAAGGTACACCTGCCACTTGGTACACCAATGATTCTCCCAGGTACACCGCTGACACCCCAGGCACACCGCTGACACCCAGGTACACCTCAGACACCCCAGGCACCTGTGACACCCCATGCACCCCTGACACCCCAGGCACACCCTGACACCCAGGCACACCTCCGACCTCCCAGGCACACCTCTGACACTCCCCAGGTACACTTCTCACACTCCCCAGGCACACCCCTGACACTCCCCAGGCACACCGCTGACACCCCCAGGTACACCTCTGACACTCCCAGGCACACCCGCTGTCACTCCCAGGCACACCCCTGACACTCCCAGTTACACCCCTGACACTCCCCAGGTACACTCTGACATCCCAGGTACATCCCCAGTCAATCCTAGGCACACCTCTGACACTTCCAGGCACACCCCTGACACTTCCTGGCACACCCCACACTCCCTGGTTCTCCCCCTGACACCCCCAGGCACACCCCAGGCACCCCAGGTACACCCTGGACACCCCAGGTACCACTCTGACACTCCCAGGTACACCTCTGACATTCCAGGCACACCTCTGACACTCCAGTCACACCCTCCGACACTCCCAGTTACACCCCTGACACTGCAAGTACACCCCCTGACACTCCCAGGTACACCAATCACACTCCCAAGTACAACTCCGACACTGCCTGGCACACCTCTGACACTCCCAGGTCCACCAATGACACCCCAGGTACACCTCTGACACTTCCAGGCACACCTCTGACACTCTGGTGGCACACTCTGACAATCCCAGGTACACCCTGACACTCTCAGGAACACCCTGACACCCCAGGTACACCCTGACACTCCCAGGTACACCTCTGACACTCCCCAGGTACACCTCTGACACTCCCAGTTGCCATCCTCTGATCCGCCCAGGTACTCTCTGACACCTGCATACTCTGACACTCCCCAGGCACACTGATGACACCCCAGGTACACCAATTACACTCCCAGGTACACCGATGACACTGCAAGACCACCTCTGACATTCCATGTACACCTCAGACACTTCCAGGTACACCTCAGACACTCCCAGGTACACCTCAGACACTCCCAGGTACACCTCTGACACTCCCAGGTACACCGCTGTCACTCCCAGGTACACCCTGACACTCCCAGTTACACCCGACACTCCCAGGAACACCTCTGACAATCCCAGGTACACCTCAGTCAATCCCAGGTACACCTCTGACACTTCAGGTACCCTGATACTTCAGGTACCACCTCTGACACTCCCAGGTACACCTCTGTCACTCCAGGTACACCTGACACTCCCAGGTACCGATTACACTCCCAGGTACACCGATGACACTGCAAGGTACACCTCTGACATTCCATGTACACCTCAGACACTTCCAGGTACACCCAGACACTCCCAGGTACACCTCAGACACTCCCAGGTACACTCTGACACTCCCAGGTACACTGTCCTCCCAGGTACACCCCTGACCTCCCATTCACACCCCTGACACTCCCAGGTACACCTCTGACAAGCCCAGGCACACCTCAGTCCATCCCGGTACACCTCTGCTTCAGGTATACCCCTGACACTTCAGGTACCTCTGACACTCCCAGGTACACCATGACACTCCCAGGTACACCTCTGACACTCCCAGGTACACCGCTGTCATTCCCAGGTACACCCCTGACACTCCCAGTTACACCCCTGACTCTGGGTACACCTCTGACAATCCCAGGTACCCTCAGTAATCCCAGGTACACCTCTGACACTTCCAGGTACACCCCTGACACTTCCAGTGCCTCCTGACCTCCAGGTATACCAATGACACTCCCAGGTACACCAGTGACACTCCTGGTACAGAGTGACACTCCCAGGTACACCAATGACACACTCGTGTACACCTCTGACACTTCCAGGTACCCCTGCCCTTCCCAGGTACACCAATGGTTCTCCCAGGTACCGCTGACACTCCCAGGTACCTCTGACACTTCAGGTAGACCCTGACACTTCCAGGTACACCTCTTACCTCCCTGGTTCTCCCCTGACTCCAGGTACACCTCAGAACCTCCCAGGTAAACCTCTGACACTCCCAGGTACTACTCTGACCTCCCAGGTACACCTCTGACATTCCCAGGTACACCCTCTCACACTCCCAGTTACACCTCCGACACTCCCAGTTACACCCGGCCTCCCAGGTACACCCCTGACACTCCCAGGTACACCTCTGATACTCCCAGGTACACCTCTGACACTTCCGGATACACCTCTGACACTCCCAGGTACACCAATCACCTCCCAAGGTACAACTCTGACACCGCCTGGTACACCTCTGACACTCCCAGGTACACCAATGACACTCCAGGTACACCTCTGACACTTCAGGTACACCTCTGACACTCAGGTACACCTCTGACAATTCCTGGTACACCTCCTGCACTCTCAGGACACCTCTGACCTCCCAGGTACACCTCTGACACTCCTAGGTACACCTCGGCACTCCCAGGTACACCTCTGACACTCCCATTTTACACCTCCGATACGCCCAGGTATACCTCTGACCTCCCAGGTATACCTCTGACACTCCAGGTACACCTCTGACACTCAGGTACACCTTGACACTCAAGTACTACTTGGCTGCCAGGTACTCCTCCGACACTCCCAGGAACACCTCCTGACACTCCCAGGTACACCTCTGACCTCCCAGGTACACCTGTGCTCCCAGGTACACTCTGACACTCCCAGGTATACCATGACACTCCAGGTACACCGCTGACACTCCCAGGTACACCGCTGACACTGCCAGGTACGCCTCCAGACACTGCCAGGCCCTTCAGACACTCCCAGGTACAGCTCAGACACTCCCAGTTACCTCAGAAACTCCCAGTGCACCTGTGACACTCTCAAGGCACCTCTGACACTCCCAGGCACACCTCTGACACTCCAGGTACACCGATGACACTGCAAGATGCACTCTGAGCATTCCATGTGCACCTCCAGACACTTCAGGTACACCTCAGACACTCCCAGGTACAGCTCAGACACTCCCAGTTACACCCCTGACCTCCCAGGTACCTCTGACACTCCAGGGAACACCTCTGACAATCCCAGGTACACACTGACCTCTCCAGGTACACCTCTGACCTCCCAGTACGTCAGGCACTCCCAGGTATACCTCTGACACTTCCAGGTACACCCTGCCACTTCCAGGCACAACTGATTTTCCAGGTACACCGCTAACACTCCCAGGTACCTGCTGACACTGCCAGGTACACACCTCAGACACTCCAGGTGCACCTGTGACACTCCACAGTGCACCTCTGACAACCTCCCAGGCACCTCCTGGCATCTCCCAGGTACCTCACGACTCTCCCAGGTACACCTCTGACACTCCCAGGTACCCCACTTCTCCACCTCCCCAGGTACACCTCTGACACTCCCAGGTACACCGCTCACACACCCCCCAGGTACCTCTGACACTCCCAGGTACACCTCTGACCTCCCAGGTACACCTCTGACACTCCCAGGTACTCTGATACGCCAGGTATACCTCTGACACTCCCAGGTATACCTCTGACACTCCCAGGTACCGATTACACTCCCAGGTACACCGATGACACTGCAAGATACACCTCTGACATTCCATGTACACCTCAGACACTTCCAGGTACACCCTCAGACACTCCCAGGTACAGCTCAGACACTCCAGTTACACCCTGACACTCCCAGGTACACCTCTGACACTCAGGAACACCTCTGACACCCCAGGTCCTCTGACACTCCCAGGTACACCTCTGACACTCCCAGGTACACGTCAGGCACTCTCCAGGTATACCTCTGACATTCCAGGTACACCCCTGACACTCCAGGTACACCAATGACACCCCAGGTACACCTCTGACACCTCAGGAACACCTCTGACACTCCCAGGTACACCACTGACACTCCCAGGTACACCTCTGACACTCCCCGGCACACCTCTGACACTCCCCAGGTACACCTCTGATACGCCCAGGTATACCTCTGACACCCCAGGAATACCTCTGACACTCCCAGGTACACCTCTGACACCCCAGGCACACCTCTGATACGCCCAGGTATACCTCTGACACTCCCAGGTATACCTCTGACACCCCAGGTACACCTCTGACTCTCCCAGGCACACCTGATGACACTCCCCGGCACACCGATGACACTCTGGTACACCTATGACACTGCAAGATACACTCTGACATTCCATATACACCAGACACTTCCAGGCACACCTCAGACACCCCAGGCACACCTGACACCCCAGGCACACCTCTGACACTCCCCAGGCACACCGCTGTAACCCTAGGTACACCCCTGACACGCCCAGTTACACCACTGACACTCCCAGGTACACCTCTGACAATCCCAGGCACACCTCAGTCAATCCCAGGCACACCTCTGACACTTCCAGGCACCCCTGACACTCCAGGTACACCTCTGACATTCCCCAGGCACACCAATGACACTACCGTGTACACCTCTGACACTTCCAGGCATAACCCCCTCACTTCCAGGCACACCAATGATTCTCCCAGGCACACCACACTCCCAGGCACACTGCTGACACCGCCAGGTACACCAGACACTCCCAGGTCACCTGTGACACTCCCAAGTCACCTCTGACACTCCAGGCAACACCTGACACCCCAGGCACACCTCCGACTCCTCCCAGGCACACCTCTGACACTCCCAGGCACACTTCCCCACACTCCCCAGGTACACCTCTGACACTCCCCTGTACACTGCTGACACTCCCAGGCACACCCTCTGACACTCCCCAGGCACACTCTGACACTCCCAGGTACACCTCTGACACTCCCAGGCACACCTCGATACGCCCAGGTATACTCTGACACTCCATGGTATGCCTCTGACACCCCAGGTACACTGATGACACCTCCAGGCACACCGATGAGACACTCCCAGGCACACCTCTGACACCCCAGGTACACCTCCTGACACTCCAGGCACACTCGCTGTCACTCCCAGGTACACCCTGAACTCCCAGTTACACCCCTGACACTCCCATGTACACCTCTGACAATCCCAGGACACCAGTCAATCCCAGGTACACCTCTGACACCCAGGTACACCCCTGACACTTCCAGGTACACCTCTTACACTCCTGGTTCTCCCCTGACACTCCAGGTACACCTCAGACACTCCCAGGTACACCCTGACACCCCAGGTACTACTCTGACACTCCCAGGCACAATTTCTGACATTCCAGGTACACCTCTACACTCCTAGATACACCTGACATCTCTCTAGTCACACCTCCGACACTCCCAGGCACACCTCTGACACTCCCAGGCACACCTCTGGATACTCCCAGGTACACCTCTGACACTCTGGATACACTTCTGACACTTGCACACCAATCACACTCCCAAGCACAACTGACACTGCCTGGTACACTTCTTACCCCAGGTACACCAATGACACTCCCAGGTACACCTCTGACACTCCGCACACCTGACACACCCAGGAACACCTGACAATTCCTGGCACACCTCCCCACACTCTCAGGAACACCTCTGACACCCCAGGCACACCTCTGACACTCCCAGGCACACCTCTGACACTCCCAGGTACACCTCTGACACCCCATTTACACCTCTGATGCCCAGGTATACCTTCCCTGGCATTAATTCCCCAGGTATACCTCTGACACTCCCCAGGTACACCTCTGACAC
>NW_024714766.1:0-19975 GCF_018991925.1 Homarus americanus
AAAACCATTAACCGAATGGTTCTACATATAAAACAAGAAAATAAGACCCTGGTTGTAGCTGTAGTAAAATGAATGTAAAAAATTAATATGGTTGTTTTAAGTAATGTTATCTAATGTTAATAAATAGAACATTAAAGTAGCAAACCATTAATGTTAAAGAAAAAAGTGAGACTGCGCGTATGTAAGTGAGCATATGTACTGTAAAATCATACCGTCATTACTCTACATAAGAATATGAAAGCAACACTTATTTACTGTTCATATATATTGAAGGGTTAAATGTTGTACTCTGTACTGTATCGACAAACAGAGAGAGAGCAGCCGAACTGCCAGATGTAAACAAACCTTAATTTCCCGCGGCTTTGTTTTTTTTTTTTACGGGGATTAGCCCACCCGGGCACAGGTCACTGACCCACACTGGAGCCTGAGGGGCAAAAATGTAATACTCCTGTAATAATAATGATAATGATTCAGATAAGTAAAAAAAAAAAATAAATAAATAAAAAAGCTGCCTACCGTATATCTCGGCCTATAAGATGGAATTTGAATCTTTAAAAAATTGGCCCAAAGTTAGGGGGTCGTCTTAATCACCAGGTATAAAATTCTTACCTCTTAAATATTGCGATTTAGCATGTCAACATGGAAACATCGTAAACCACTCACAAGGTCCTACCACAAATTATTTTACACTGAAACTTACGTTTGGGAAGCTGGATTAAAATTAAGATTAACGGTATATTAAAATAATAAAAATATATTATAAACCTGTCTAACATCATCCCCCCCCCCATTTGCCAGTGATGAGACAAGAAAGGGAAAGTGACTGACTGTGACAGCCTGTGGCTATTTTTAGCCGTCTTGTGTTCGAGGTGGTCAGTAATGCATATCTGTATATTTACTGATCATAATACTTATCTCCTATAAATAATTAATTTAACATTTATTTTTTTAAAAAGAATATTCAGTAAATGACTGCGTTAATTCTTCAAACTACCGACTGGTAAATTTAAGATGAGCATGATGAACACGAAGTCACGTTATCGGATTCGGAGTTTGGTCTTTAATGTTCACCATAAATGTATCAGGTCAACTTCACCTTCCGGGTATAGCCTCCCTTTTTCGCGAAACAAGTTTATAAATTAAAGAAAATACTTGCAGTGTGTTTAATATATTCCAGTATATTATAAATAAATAAATAAACAAATAAATCGGTAAATCTATTTCAAGTACAGTGAGTTCTGCTCTAACGCGTGTTTTGATAACGCGAATTTGCTCTAACGCGATTTATGAATTCGGAACAATATTTGTATAACGCGATCGCTTGTTTGCTATAACGCGATTTTTGCTTACTATTTCTCCAATTTTGTGGTATTAACTGTGAATATGGTAAAGAAGAATATCTCCAAAAAGCATTCTGATGATAGAATTCCCGGTGATTATCGTAAAAGAAAGGATATAACACTTGAAGAGAAGCTCGATGTTATCAACCTCAAAATCACCCTTCTCCCCCATCAAGTTACATTCATATTTTTTCAAGGTAAAGTGTTAAATTTACTGTATGATTTCATTATTAGATATGAATGTAACATTTATTTAGACTGTGCTATCCTTTGTGTTAGGCTAACTACTAAATTTTTTCGATTTCGAGTAATCTGCACCTAACCCTATTTTCTCCATAAGCCCTGTTATTTCTATTACGCGATTTTCTATAACACGATATTTTACAAGAACACAATTATCGCGTTATAGCAGAACTACCTGTAAATGGAAATTTTTTATTCACACCGACATTAGTTCCAGTTAAATAACAGAAGCTTAAATGAGTCACTAGTGTTTACACTACTGTATACCAGCCGGTAAAATTTGATGCCAATACTTGAAGTGAATTGGCCTTATTTTAAATAACCAACCATAAATAAATGCAAAAATGAAAAAAGATCAAAGGTGAGACACATTACAGTCGACCCTCGTTAAAACGGACTAATAGGAGGGGGAAGGGTGTCCGTTTTAGCTGATTGTCCGAATTAACCGATTTAGGGGTTAAAATTGCATTATACAGCTATGTGTATGATTATTTGAGTGCCCCGTCATAGGAGTCCGTTTTCTCTCACTTCAGCACTCCTGAGTCGTCCGTTTTCTCTTAATCTTAGAGTGCACCAGAGACTGTTATGTCTTAGTAGTGACACAGAATTTGATATTCCCACTGGGGTTGCAATTGCTGATGCAACTAAGGTATGTCTGATTACAGTTGGAATATTCAAGATCCATTGCGAGTGATGTTTAAAGCTTCAACTGTCTTTATGGTTGGTAAAACTTGTCAAGTCTGTCAGTCTGAATGGCATGTGTGAGGCCTTGTGTTTGTACAACCGCTAAATATATAAATATATAATGTGATGATAATTATCAGAAACACATAGGCATAACGAGGTTTATTACAAAGTAATGAAAAGGATACTGTACAGTGGCTAGTCCACAAAACATGTAGCCATGTCTCTTTATTTGAGTGCCCCGTCATAGGAGTCCATTTTCTCTCACTTCAGGACGCCTGAGTCGTCCGTTTTCTCTTAATCTTAGAGTGCACCAGAGACTTTGTTATTTCTTAGTAGTGACACAGAACCAGAAATTTGATATGGACAGTTCAGATTTCGTCCGGTTTATCCGAAATCCGGATTAAAGGGGTCCGAATTGACGAGGGTCGACTGTATATTGCATGTATGTTGTGTTGTCAAAGGAAGAGAAACAATTGAAGCTCTTCAATTGTGCAATGAGGCAGAAAGATAGATCAGCAACCTAAGAACTTGGTCACAATTTCCATGATGTCATATGGAAGTAGGGTCTACCATTAGACAATACTGTACATTATGCTTACAATATCTTCCCAGGTGGTAGTACCTCCCTGTTTGGTAGCTGCCTACTACCTATACACAACTTTTAGTAATATTACTTTGATACAACAGGATAAATTAGACAAACAATGAAAATAAACAAACAAAAGTTATTTACCAAGACCTTCTCTCTGAGAACAGAGGGGAGATAAGACGGCTATTTATAGCCCGTCTTTGTGTAGGAAGTCGACCACACTATAAATAATTCATTTAAAATTTATTTTTTTACATAGAATATTCAGTACATGACTGCGATTATAAAATATTGTGAATTAGGATATTAAATATATATACAGTATTACCCCGCTTTACGCTGTTTCACTTTACGCGATTTCTCATATACGCGGTGCCTCGCCAGAACCGAACTTTCACTTTCCGCGGTTCATCTACCCATATACGCGCAGAGTGTCCGGCTCGACGCTATTTTTAGATTCGCCCCACCCGCCTGCTCCCGCCTCCGCCTGGGCAAGCCGCGCGGTAAGGTTGCGCAGTGCATGTCTCTGTTGCGTTATCACTGACGTCATATGACGTATCGGACTGTGATTGGCCATGCATCCCTACCCCCCTCTGCTGCTAGCTGTAATTGGCTTAAAGTAATATGACGTGTCCACCCGGGGAGGGAGGGAGGAAAGACGACGCTTGACCTAGCCACGGCAGTTTCATCCCTCCAGGCCCCGTATGCCGACCCATCTCTTCTACTAAGTTAAGTGTTACACCTAACTTTTATTTTTCCTAACCTAACCTTTATTTTTCCTAACTTAACCTTTATTTTTCCTAACCTAACCTCTTCTATATTACTTGTTTGTGCATACCATCATAAAGTTAAGATAAAATTTTTACTACAACATAGTTGTGTGTCGTCAAAAAGTGGAGTTTGGGGGTCGGGCCAGTCTCTATTGGAATTAATCCCATATGTTCTGTTGTTCCATTTACGCGGATTTCACTTAACGCGGTACCCTGTGGGTTCAATTGACCGCGTAAATCGGGGTACTACTGTATATATATATATATATATATATATATATATATATATATATATATATATATATATATATATATATATATATATATATATATACATACACCTAGACCCCGACTTACGACTACGTGGACTTACGACCGCCTCAGATATAGATAAAAAAAAAAATTTTTTTTTTTTTTAAATGACACGCATTTTCTATACCGAAACGTTTCCAGTTAATGTAGTCTCCATGTATAATTAGAAAATTATGGGGGCCCCATGTGCATTCAGCTGACTACATTAAAGGTTAAGTGCTCAGTCACACTGTATCCATTCCTTATTATTTATTACTTTCACTGTACTGTATCCATTCATCATTATTCATTACTTTTACTGTACTGTATTTCATTATACTTTGATTTTTATTTAAAAAAAAAAAAAAAAAAATTATATGTAGGACTTAAAGCCATGTCCGGACTTCTGACCTGGATTTGAGTCCCTAACCCCGTAAATGAAGTAGGTCTGGAATAATATATATATATATATATATATATATATATTTGTGTAATAAATGTATATAGTAAGTATGTACAGTAATCTTTTTCACTCAAATCCTAATGAAACACTAATGAATTAGAATACTGTAGCTGGTGTAAACAGTGGGAACAGTCCCACCACCGATTGTCTCTCGTGAAGCAAGCTTATAAATTAAAGAAAATACTTGCAGTGTGTTTAATATATTACAGTACTGTATGTTATAAATAAATAAACAAATAAATCGGTAAATCCATTTCAAGTAAATGGAAAAATTTTACTCGATACCGACATTAGTTCCAGTTATCGGTAAATAGCAGACGCTTCAGTGACGTCACTAGTGTTTACACTACACCAGCGGGTATAATTTGATGACATTACTTGAAGTGAATTGGCCTTATTTTAAAAAATCAAGGATGGTTGGTAAAGGACTACTGAGTCAGTGGGTAAGTGTCACATTTGGGGTACTGGTCTTATACAGCAAATAGAGCTCAAAAGCTACTTTTTAAATGGAAATTTGGGGGGGGCGTCTTATGCACCCCGCCGCCTTATAGGCCGTGATATATATATATATATATATATATATATATATATATATATATATATATATATATATATATATATATATATATATATAATATATATATATATATATATATATATATATATATATACATATATATATATATATATATATATATATATATATATATTTATTAAAACCTCGATTAACCGACCACATATGGGGGGAAGGAGCCGACGGATAGTCCAAACGGTCGGTTAATAGTACATAAAGTCTACGGAAAGAAAACAAACATTTTCAAAGCACCTTTCCCTAACCTACCACATTTAATTCCCTCTATTCATTTTTGTTCATTTGCCATTCATATTTCAATAGAATTTGCTTTAAAACATTAACCACTTTAGTAAATAAATATAAACCAGCACAGAAACCGTGAATAAAAAATGGAAAAGTCAAAGAACATATGTCATCACAAAAATTTTGACCAAGTCCCAGGTTGCTGATCTGACTTTCTACCTCATTTACACACAATTGTAGGGTCTCAATTGCTTCTCTTATTATTGACAACACAACATACATATATTGTTCCTCATTCTTGATTTTTTTTTCATTTTTGCATTTATTTATGGTTCTTTATTACTATTATTATTTTCATTATCAGTATTAATATTATTACATTATCGTCCCCCAGGCCCCGATGTGGGTCAGTGACCTGTGCCCGGGTGGGCTAATCCCCGTAAAAAATTTTTTTTTTTTTTATAAGTTCGGGATTGACGATTAATCCAAAAATCGGTTAATGGAGGTTTTACTGTATATATATATATATATATATATATATATATATATATATATATATATATATATATATATATATATATATATATATATATATATATATATATATATGTATATATACATACATACTGTATATATACAGGTTGTACCTCTCTAGTCCGGCAACCTCGGGACCTGACCAGTGCCGGACCATGGAAATTCACCCTTTTCCTGTATAGATAGTGACTTGTGCTTATGCTTGGAAGCACTAGCAACACTTTCTCTGCATCATGGTCTCTTTGAAGGGTTAAATGTCGTATAGTAGCTTCTTAAATTTCGCGACTTTTTAATTCTTAACGTATTTTATTGGAACACAAAAAAATAAATAAATAAAAATTTTGACTGCGGAAACTTGAATTTCGACGGGTTTGAACGGCCCGCCAACGTGCAGACGACGTGCATAATCGTGTAAACAGCGTCATTTCTCTTATGTACAAAAGATTCATTATTGTTTATTACTGAATGTCTTTTTTATTGAATTAATGTTTATGTGTGCAAAATGAGCAATACAATTCATTAATAATGCGTAGAATATTAAAACACATGAGGAAATGACACAGCATTGTTTTCGTTGATTACAAAACCAGTGACTGACTGGTTCTACATATAAAACTGAAGAAAATAAGACCTTGGTTGTAGCTGTAGTAAAATTAATATGGTTGTTTTAAGTAATGTTATTTAATGTTAATAAATGGAACAATAAAAGTAGCTAACGATAATGGTAAAGAAAAAAAGAGAAATCGCGTACGTAAGTGCGCATGCGCACTCGTGAAAACATATCGTCATTACAGTGAGTTCTGCTATAACGCGTGTTTTGATAACGCGAATTTGCTCTAACGCAATTTATGAATTAGGAACGATATTTGTATAACGCGAACGCTTGTTTGCTATAGCGCGATTTTTGCTTACTATTTCTCCAATTTTGTGGTATTAACTGTGAATATGGTAAAGAAGAATATCAACAAGAAGCGTTCTGGTGATAGAATTCCCGGTGATGATCGTGAAAGAAAGGATATAACACTTGAAGAAAAGCTCGATTTTATCAACCTCAAAATCACCCTTCTCCCCCATTTACTGTATGATTTCATTATTAGATATGAATGTAACATTTATTTAGACTGTGCGATCCTTTGTGTTAGGCTAACTACTAAATTTTTTCGATTTCGAGTAATCTGCACCTAACCCTATTTTCTCCATAAGTCCTGTTATTTCTATTACGCGATTTTCTATAACACGATATTTTACAAGAACACAATTATCGCGTTATAGCAGAACTACCATTACTTTACATAAGAATATGAAAGCAACACTTATTTATTGTTCTTATATATTTTAATTAATGTTTCTGAATTTGTTTTATTGAATTAATGTATGTGTGTGCAAAATTAACAATACAATTTATTAATAATACGTGGAATATTAGAGGAGACGAGACGGCTGCCGGCATTGTTTATGTTAAAGCTTACGAAACCAGTGACTGATTGGTTCTACATATAAAACTGAAGAAAATAAGACCCTGATTTTAGCTGTAGTAAAATTAATGTAAAACAATTAATATGGTTGTTTGAAGTACCTGTAATGTTATTTAATGTTAATACAAGTAAATGGAACAATATAAGTAGCTAACCATTAATGGTAAAAAAAAAGTGAAACTGCGCGTATGTAAGTGCGCACATGTGAAAACATATCGTCATTACTCTACATAAGAATATGAAAGCAACACTTATTTACTGCTCATATATATTAAAGGGTTAAATGTTGTACTCTGTATAGACAAGCAGAGAGAGAGAGAGAGCAGCCGAACTGCCGGATGTAAACAAACCTTAATTTCCCGCGGCTTTTTTTTAAGGGGATTAGCCCACCTGGGCATAGGTCACTGACCCACATTGGGGCCTGAGGGGCATAAATTTAATACTCCTGTAATAATAATAATAATTCAGATAAGTAAAAAAAAAAAAAAAAAAAAAAAAAAAAAAAAAAAAAAAAAAAAAAAAAAAAAAAAAGCTGCCTATCTACCTATTGGACAAACTAAAATCATTCCGGACCACAGAATGCCGGACTAGAGAGGTACAACCTGTACTAAGATTTTTGTCTAGTGCAAACTATAGCATGATTATATTCAAATTAATCACTATCTTATATGTATTCCAGCAATGTAAATTTTATTCTCCCATGTCACTTCTATTAAATTTTATAAGCAAAAAACAAAAACTCAATCTAAAGGACATAAATAAACAATTAAATATTTCACACCTCGGCCCCAACTGTCAAATATGTCACTGTCACCCCTCTCTCCCTCCCTACGCCCCACCTTCCCAGAAAAGGTTTGGTGTTTTCAGTAGGCTTTAAGTTTTATCTTATACAATATCTCAGACTAAAGTTAGGAGAATATAATTTGCATTGCTGGAATTCTTGCAAGACAGCGAATAACTTGAATATAAACGTCATATATTTTACACAAAAGATAAAATTTTTGCTCTCTGTAATAAAATTCTTAAATTAGATCTAAAATTTGTATGTCTAATGCAAATTATAGATTGTTTATATTCAAATTAATCACTATCTTATAAGAATTTCAGCAATGTAAATTATATTCTCCCCGGTCATTTCTATGCAATTTTATGAGCAAAAAACAAAAACTGGACTAAACAACATAAATACTTCACCAGACCTTCCCTGCTAACTGTCAAAGTACACCTCACCTCCTGCTCCCCCCTCTTCCCATGCTCCCTACCTCCCTCCCACCTTCCCAACAAAGGGTTGGTGTTTTCAGTAGGCTTTAAGTTTTATCTTATATAATATCTCAGACTAAAGTTAGAATATAATTTTCACTGCTGGAATCCTTGCAAGACAGCGAATAATTTGAATATAAACGTCATATATTTTGCACAAGAGATAAAATTAATCACCTGCATCACATTACAGTAGTGATTTAAAAGTTCTTGTGTATATGTACGAATATATATACAGTATAGTGATTTAAGGGCGATTTAGGGAAATTTTAGGAGTGTTTCTGACTTTATGCATTTTTGGCTTTGCTTTGTATATACTTTTCTGTGAGCTGGAACCAATTACCCAATATCCCGTTGAAACAATGGTTTCGGTTAATGAAATTTTCGGTTAACGAACGACCCTCTGGAACGAATTTAGTTCGTTAACCGAGGGACCACTGTATAGAGTACAGCTCCTCCTTGACTTATGTCCACCCGCACTTACGACCTGCCTCAGTCGTACCACAATTTGGTCAAATTACGTATTTTCAAGTCCCAAAGTCAGTACACAGACAAAATTTTCATCAGTAATTCACTTTAAAATGGCTGGCAAGCTTAAAAGTGAGTGTTTTGTGGTGCTGAGAAGAAAAAGAGACCCCCATTTTCGATTTTCTATGTGTTATTTAAGCATTTCCGATTTACGACCTGGATGATGGTCCCTAACCCCGTCATAAGTCGGGGAGCAGCTGTATTGAGATGGTGGGAGATGAGAGACCCAGAGGAGGTTGGAGTGTGTAAGGGGAGCTTGTTTATGTATAATCACCTGACTCAGCCCTCGCCTGGGCAGGCGATGCAGGGTACTGGCACTGTAGTTATCCAGATCATAGAGGCAACACCTAACCTGGTTTCTCTTGAGACTTTCAACATGTAAGTTTAACTGGTACTTTTTGTGTACACAGGTAGACTACGTCCATTGCATCGTTTATCATTGTGACAACATAAAATATGGCAAATTAAGTACTCATTGTAAGTGTTAAGATTAGACTAATTACATAGCTATGATTGTTATGTAAATACATATTGGATTAAACATTTATGTATGACTGCCTATGTATGATTTATTTGAAATACTAAAATGAATTGTATTCAACAGGTTTGACCGAATTATAACGTTCGAGTTTAATGTGAAGAGTCTGATTAACCTTTTAACGCTCAGAAAGCGTTTACAGTCCAAAGTGAATGGTCTACAGTGTAGCAGGGTGTAAGCAGGATTCAACACGCAGCCAGCAGAGAGGACCAAGGTCAACCTTAGGGGTTCACCAACTCAACCCACTCGAGGGATGTGTGTGTGTGTGTGTTCCCAGTGTCACAGAGTACAGTGTAACGCCCATAGATTTATCGTGGCGATAATATTTGAACCTTGTTATTGAAGAAAATAATATTGTCAGAGTGAGCTCAGCCACTCTTAGTGTAGCTTGGCTCACCAACACGCGTCACTCGAGGGACGAGTGCGTGTGTGCATGTATGTGTGTGTATCCAGTGGTGAGAAGAGCAGTGCAACGCCCGTATACTTCTCGCAGCGATAATATATAAACCTTGTTAGTCAAGAAAAGTCTTGTCTCAGTGTAGTGCATATGAGAATGAAAACACATGTCATTATTGTTGTCTAACGTAAGTGCAGAACACATTTAGCAATCATATTTGACTGAAGTGATATCACATTGTAAATCACCCAAATATCAAAGTAAAATTTGTAATGATATCAGGTGCGAGTGTCAGAGTGGTCATAGTGAGTGCCAAGTGGACTGTAACGAAAGCAATAATACAAGGCACACGAACGTGCCCTGATAAATGAGTAGAAGTCAAGGCACATGAACGTGCCCTGACAATTTGAGTGAGACAAGGCACACGAACATGCCCTGATTTATGAGTGAGACAAGGCACATGCACGTGTCCCAGTAAATGACTGAAAGAACGAGGCACACGCACGTGCCCATCAGATGAACTCGAGCCTAGACATAGGGTCACCTTATTGGGGGCATAAGTAAGTGCCCAATAATCAAACACACGTGGCCGAAAAACATATTCGGATTGGCAATGGCAAACAAGGTGCTACCAAGTGACAACGGTCTAATTCAAATTACCCGAATAAGCAAGATGTCGGAGATTGGGTATATTGATGACATGGAAGGAGAGTCGGACCTAGATGGAAGCAAACATTTTGACCTAATCAGAGAGTGGTGAAACAGGAAATGAGCTTGCAATACCAGGAAATCCACGGGAAGGTCACAATAGGGAATTGGATTATCAACAAGCAGTGGCCAGAGCTGAGGCAGGGGTAGATGAAAACGATGCACACTGGAATAGTGGCGGGTCAAGAGACATCAGCACGAACACGAAGAAGTGACAGCTCACAGCCTTCGACAGAGAACTCCAGCAATTATGAGAAGCCAATAGTACGGGAAGAAACCCAGCAACAGGCATCGGTCAATGTCGAGAAAATAACATCGTCTTTACCGCCAATGCTTGCAAACAAAGCGTCTCAAGTCACAATTATGCATCCACAGGGAGAATCAGGGAAGGATGAAGAAATAAGAGAGTTAGTGGCTACGATGCGCATGCCGCAAGCCACTCTTCCCAAGTTTAAAGGACAAGGTTGGGCGGAGTTTTGGACCTTTATGCAGGCCTTCCGTCGATACATGACAAATGCGGCCGTGCCAGAGAAGTACAAGTACCAACTGCTCATGGATGTTTGTGAAGGAGAAGAGTTACATCAAGTAATCATGGGATGCAACTATCTGGAGCCAGACCGAGCCTACAGCAAGGCAATCAAGATCCTGGAGGCAAGGTTTGGAGATAAGTTTGAATATGCGGACCAGCTGGTGAAAAGGCTCATAGATGCTCGCTCAGAGGGGGCATTCGACGAAGAAGGGCTGCGAAAACTGGCATCTCAGCTATTGGGTGCAGTAAGCCATCTGGAGAATCTGAACTTGATGTCTGAATTTGAAACAAGGCAGACCTTCAGAACATTGGTGGTTAGCGCTATATTTGGAGGAGAAAGCGGTGACGATTGATGACATGGCTCTGCTATCAAGCGAGGACAGTCAAAAAGGAAGTAAGAAAAGACCAGAAGGATCATCGTCAGGCAAACGTGCCGTGGGCCTAGTGACTATCAGTGAAGCGAAAGGCAATGGAGGAGAAACAAGCTCTAGAAAAGGCTCGTGCCTAGTGTGTTCTAGAGCACATGGATTAGCAGGGTGTGACAAATTCCGGAGCATGTCAGTGAGGGAGAGGTTAGAGAGGGTGAAAATATTACGTTGCTGTTTCTTGTGTCTGAGAGTGGGCCACCTTGTTCCTGAGTGTTGGTCACGCTTCAGGTGTGGCACTGATGGGTGCAAAGAGAAGCATTCTAGACTGTTGCATCAAGAACGAAGGGAGGCACTTACTGCAAGCATGTCAAACACAAGCAAGGGTGGCGTGAAGCGAAATTTTCAAGGATTCGTGAAACAGGAGTCAGTGGCAGGCACCTCTGATGCTGGCATGGCCCAGAAAGCCAACGACAGTTCGTACATGGCCGGAAAAATAGGCCATGTCTATGCTACAGGGACAAAGGACGGCCATGAAAACCCATACAGCTGCGAAAGCGACATCTGACTATCGACGAAAAATGCCAAGATTGTACTGCAGATAGTGAGTGTGAAGATTCGGGGAAAGGATTCACACGAACGAAATCACATCAGAACTTCAGCTCTCTTGGACTCAGGCACCGACAGGTCGTATTGCACCAAAGATCTGGCACAGAAACTAAGGGTGAAAGGGACACCTACCCTGGTAACCATGGGTACACTTGCGCAAGAGATGATACTCGAGTCAGCGGAGGTAGATCTAGAAGTGGTTGGCGCAGGCATGAAACGAGGCAAAACCATACTTATGCCGAAAGTACTCATTATACAAAATTTTCCCACAACGCTGCACAACTCCGTAGCGAACACAAGTGATAACTCAAGGTGGACCCATCTGCGAGGTGTGGAATTACCAGAATTGCAGAGCAACAGCCCTGGGTACCCTTGTGGAGGTCAGGAGCAGGAAGGATGGAAAGACGTTGCTTTTTTTGGGAGCTGGAAAGTGGGGACACAGGAGCCTTGCAGTCAGCAGCTCATTCACTTGAGGACAAAAGAGTGTTGAGGCTATGGTCAGAGACAGGCATCAAAACTAATGGTCATTACCAATTTCCCATACCGTTCCGTAATGAGAACATGGAACTCCCAAACAACAAGGCCGTGGCGGAGCGTTGACTAGATGGGCTTTGAAGGAGACTATCCAAGGACGCAAGGCTGCGACAAGGATACGTAGAGGAAATAAATAAACTGCTTGCTGAAGGATATGCTGAATCAGTGCCTAAGTGCCAGTTGGAGTCAGATACTGGACTGGTCTGGTATCTGCCTCATCACCCAGTGTTGAACCCAAATAAGCCAAACAAAGTACGCATAGTTTTTGACTGTGCAGCCAAACACAAAAGGACATCACTGAACAACCAGGTACTACAAGGTCCAGACTTCAACAACAAATTACTTGGATTCCTGTTTAGGTTTCGCCAAGGAACTACAGCCATCATGGCAGATGTGGAGGCTATGTACCATCAAATCCAAGCAGCGCCAGAACATCGAAATGCATTAAGATTCCTCTGATGGGAGAATGGGGACCTGAGTAGAGAGCCAGTAACTTACAGGATGAAGGTGCACATTCAGGGTAAGCCCTTCTTATGCAACTTATACCTCCGCACATACATTTACACCATGATCCGAAGCTTCGAAATGGTGGCGCAAGCGGAATTCAACTTCTACATTGACGACCTGCTCATGTCGCTGGACTCATCAAATGAAGCATCAATGTTAGCGTGTCAGCTTCGAAGACTGTTGGCGTGTGGAGGATTTAGGTTAACTAAGTGGGCCAGTAATCACAAAGGAGTTTTGGCTACCATCCCACCGAAGGAGAGGCAAAATGCACTGAAGGAAATTGATCTGAGGCAAGACAAATTGCCAATGGAGCGAGCCCTGGGGGTTAGGTGGCTCCTGGAAGGTGATCAGCTCGCCATCAAGGTGCAACCAAACTCAAGGCCAGCGACCAGGAGAGGAGTACTAAGCCTGGTCAGTTCTATTTATGACCCACTGGGGTTCGTGGCCCCATTCATCATCAGGGTTAAAATATTATTTCAGTGTGAATGCAGGCGTCGATTAGGGTGGGACGAACCTTTGTCGGCTGTTAATCACACGACCTGGAGCACCTGGCTAGGAGAACTGGCCCACCTAGGGAAATTAAGTGTACCCAGTTGCCTAAAAACAGCATGTGCTAAAGAAATCATCTCAGCACAGTTGCACACCTTCTGCGATGCATCGCAGGCTGCTTACGGTGCGGTGACCTATCTGAGAATGGTAGACTCTGGCGGAAGTATCCAGTGCTCTTTCGCGTACGGACGGGCCAAGCTGGCCCCACTCAAGCAACTGACAATACCAAGGCTGGAACTTTGTGCAGCTGTCCTGGCAGTGAACGCTGATCGAACGATTCGCCGAGAAATGACCATGACCATACACAAATCTTATTTTTGGACGGATAGCATGCTAGTCTTGCAGTACATCGCCAATTCGAGCAGACGATTTCAACGTTTGTAGCCAACAGGATAGCAGTCATACAAGAGCTGTCAAGAACTGACCAGTGGAGACATGTCGGCACATCGCTGAATCCAGCGGATGATGCAACTAGGGGATTACCTGTCCTGGACCTGGTTGCAGGATCTCGGTGGATACGAGGTCCTGACTTTCCACTCAGTGTTGAAGAACGGTGGCCAAAGGGAAAGGAACTGCCAGCAGTTCTGAACGACTTACTGGAGGTGAAACGAGAAGTACACCAGAGATCTGTAGTTGCTCTGGCAGTGAGCGAGCAGTCAAAGTGGTCCCTCGCCAAACTGTGGCTCAGGTATTCATCATGGTACCGCTTGGTGAAAGGGGTGGCATGGATTAAAAGGTTCATTTGGTGGCTTGGGTCCAGTACAAGGACCGCAGACCTGCGCCTCAAACTGAAGAGGCTAAGCGCTGAGGAACTACAGTCGGCTGAGCAGACAATTATAAAATTGGTGCAGAAAGAGGCTTATGAGAAAGAAATCCAAACTCTCATAAAGGGTGAGCTGCCGAAGGACAATAAGCTATATAAACTGGAACCTTACTTGGACGAGATAACGTTGCTCAGATCAAAGGGAAGAATTAAAGGAACCCTTCTTGGGCGAAGTGGTGAGGAGCCAATCTTGCTGCCTAGAGACCACCACATCACCGAAATCATAGTGCGGGAGATGCACGAAGAGAGAGCCGGACATGCCGGACGAGAACACACGATGGCGTGTGTGAGGCAAAGGTATTGGATTCCCCAGGGCAGACGCTTGTTTGATAGAATCATACGACGCTGTGTAGTGTGCCGACGGAACAACTGGAGAAGTCGGCATCAAAGGCAAGCTGACTTACCAATAGATCGTGTCACTCCTGGAAAGGCTCCATTTGCTTACACTGGAACGGACTGTTTTGGTCCATCCATTATCAAGGTAGGAAGGAAACAGGTGAAGCGCTGGGGATGTCTGTTTACATGTCTAACTATTAGGGCTGTTCATCTAGAAGTCTTGGCCTCATTAGACGCAGATGCCTTCCTCAACGCAATAACAAGGTTCTCACGACGCAGAGGTACACCAGAGCGTATTAGGTCGGATAATGGGACAAACATGGTATGGGCAGCCAAAGAGCTCAAACTAGCAGTGAAAAGTTGGGAGCAAGATGACAGACTCAGAGGTGCCTTACTGAAAGCAGATATTGACTGGGTCTTCAATCCACCAGTTGCCCCATACATGGGGTGAGTATGGGAAAGGCAGATTCACACAGTAAAGAAAGTTCTGCAGGCGATTGTGGGCTCTCAAGTTTTAGACGATGAACGTCTGCAAACACTGTTCTGTGAAGTGGAAGCCATAGTTAACGAGAGGCCAATGACCCCGGTTCCAAACACTCCAAATGAACCAAAGGCTCTCACTCCTGCTGATCTTTTGCACTTAAGTCAAAAGGGTAATCTTCCCTTAGGTGGAAGGTCAATAGGCGAATCATACCACAGAAGGTGGAAGCATGTCCAGTACCTTGCAGATCAATTTTGGAAGCGCTGGCTGACGGAGTTCCTCCCTCAACTCAGAACTCGACAAGTGCATTTCAGACCACGGCGCAACTTTCGCCCTGGTGACCTAATCATTATAGCAGAAGCAAATAATCCACTCAACAAATGGCACCTTCGTCGAGTGATGGAAGTCAAGGCTGAGAGGATTGACTTGTCCGACTGGCAGTGGTTAAGACGACGACGTCCACAATGTTGCGACCTGTGACAAAATTATGCTTGTTGGAGGGAGCAATGGAAAGGGTTGACGGAGTCGGCCAGGAGAATGAATTGGGTATCCACACATGAAGATGGTGATGTCCGAACTTCAAAGGACCGAGATGTCCTAAGGAACTGATAAGTACCACAAGCCTGAGGGCAGCTTAGTCACAAGAATGTGACAAAGTTAAATACCACCAGCCTGAGGGCAGCATAGTCACGAGAACGTGACAAAGTTAAATACCACCAGCCTGAGGGCAGCATAGTCACGAGAACGTGACAAAATTAAAGTTAAATACCACCAGCCTGAGGGCAGCTTAGTCACAAGGACGTGACAAAGTTAAATACCACCAGCCTGAGGGCAGCATAGTCACGAGAACGTGACAAAATTAAAGTTAAATACCACCAGCCTGAGGGCAGCTTAGTCACAAGGGCGTGACAAAGTTAAATACCACCAGCCTGAGGGCAGCATAGTCGCATGAACGTGACAAACTTAAATATCAAAGGCCTGATCTGGTTTTGAGCGTGAACGCTCAACGGAGTGGGTGTTACCGCAAGCGGTACATAATTATGATGACATATAAACAAATGTTATGTTAGGCTGTAACTCACAATGTAGAGTGTTGAAATGGATGAAGATGAGAGGCCCAGAAGGAGGTTGGAGGGTGTGAAGGGAGTTTGTTTATGTATAATTATAATCACCTGACTCAGCCATAGCTGACCAGCCAAGGGGCCAGGCTATAGGGTGGGTATTTCAGTATCGCTACCCATATCTTAGAGTCAACACCTACCCTGGCTTCTCTCTAGACTTTCAACACGTAAGTTTAACTATTACTTATTGTGTACACAGGTAGACTGTGTCATTGTTTTTGTGTTAAGAGTAGACTAATTACATAGCCATGATTGTTAAGTAAATATATATTGGATTAAACATTTATGTAGGAGTGCCTTTGCATGACTTATTTGAAATACTAAATGAATTGTATTCAACAGGTTTGACCGAATTATAATGTTCGCGTACGACGTGAGAAGTATTATTCGCCCTCTGATTGGCGGTTACAACCATGTTGTTGTGAGAGTAAACACTTTAGAATGTGTTTAAACCATGTTGTTGTGTGAGTAAACAATGTAGAGTGAGTGTAAACCAGAGTAAACAGTATAGAGTGTGTGTAAACCATGTTGTTGTGAGAGTAAACAGTGTAGTGTGTGTGTAAACCATGTTGTTGTGAGAGTAAACAGTGTAGTGTGTGTAAACCAGAGTAAACAGTGTAGAGTGTGTGTAAACCATGTTGTTATAAGAGTAAACGGTGTAGTGTGTGTGTGTGCAAACCAGAGTAAAAGTGTAGAGTGTGTGTAACCATGTTGTTGTGAGAGTTAACAGTGTAGAGTGTGTGTAAACCAGAGTAAAAGTGTAGAGTGTGTGTAACCATGTTGTTGTGAAAGTTAACAGTGTAGAGTGTGTGTAAACCATGTTGTTGTGAGAGTAAACAGTGTAGAGTGTGTGTAAACCAGAGTAAACAGTATAAAGTGTGTAAACCATGTTGTTGTGAGAGTAAACAGTGTAGTGTGTGCGTAAACCAGAGTAAACAGTGTAGAGTGTGTAAACCATGTTGTTGTGAGAGTAAACAGTGTAGTGTGTGCGTAAACCAGAGAAAACGGTGTAGAGTGTGTGTAAACCATGTTGTTGTGAGAGTAAACAGTGTAGAGTGTGCGTAAACCAGAGAAAAAGGTTTAGAGTGTGTGTAAACCATGTTGTTGTGAGAGTAAACAGGGTAGAGTGTGTGTAAACCAGAGTAAACGGTGTAGAGTGTGTGTAAACCATGTTGTTGTGAGAGTAAACAGGGTAGAGTGTGTGTAAACCAGAGTAAACAATGTAGTGTGTGTGTAAACCAGAGTACACAGTGTAGTGTGTGTGTGAGTAAACCATATTGTGGTGAGAGTAAACAGTGAAGATTGTGTGTGTAAGTCAGAGTGGACAGTGTAGAGTGTGTGTAAACCAGAGTAAACATTGTAGAGTGTGTGTAAACCAGAATAAACATTGTAAAGTGTGTGTAAAACAGAGTAAACAGTGTAGAGTGTGTGTAAACCAGAATAAACATTGTAAAGTGTGTGTAAAACAGAGTGGACAGTGTAGAGTGTGTGTAAACCAGAATAAACATTGTAAAGTGTGTGTAAAACAGAGTAAACAGTGTAGAGTGTGTGTAAACAAGAGTAAACGGTGTAGAGTGTGTGTAAAACAGAGTAAACAGTGAAGTGTGTGTAAACAAGAGTAAGCAGTGTAGAGTGTGTATGAAAACCAGAATAAACATTGTAAAGTGTGTGTAAAACAGAGTAAACATTGTAGAGTGTGTGTAGAAACCAGAATAAACAGTGTAGAGTGTGTGTAAACCAGAATAAACATTGTAAAGTGTGTGTAAAACAGAGTAAACAGTGTAGAGTGTGTGTAAACAAGAGTAAACGGTGTAGAGTGTGTGTAAACCAGAATAAACATTGTAAAGTGTGTGTAAAACAGAGTAAACAGTGTAGAGTGTGTGTAAACAAGACTAAACAGTGTGGAGTGTGTGTAAACCAGAGTAAACAGCGTAGAGTGTGTGTAAACCATGATGTTGTGAGAGTAAACAGTGTAGTGTGTGTGTAAACCATGTTGTTGTGAGAGTAAACAATGTAGTGTGTGTGTAAACCAGAGTAAACATTGTAAAGTGTGTGTAAAACAGAGTAAACAGTGTAGAGTGTGTGTAAACCAGAGTAAACATTGTAGAGTGTGTGTAAACCAGAGTAAACAGTGTAGAGTGTGTGTGTAAACCAGAGTAAACAGTGTAGTGTGTGTGTAAACCATGTTGTTGTGAAAGTAAACAGTGTTGAGTGTGTGTAAACCAGAGTAAACAGTGTAGAGTGTGTGTAACCCAGAATCAACAGTGTAGAGTGTGTGTAACCCAGAATCAACAGTGTAGGGTGTGTGTAAACCATGTTGTGAGAGTAAACAGTGTAGAGTGTGTGTAAACCAGAGTAAACAATGTAGAGTGTGTATAAGCCAGAGTAAACAGTGTAGTGTGTGTAAACCATGTTGTTGTGAGAATTAACCGTGTACAGTGAGTGTAAACCATGTTGTTGTAAGAGTTAACAGTGTAGAGTGTGTGTAAACCTTTTTGCTGTGAACATACACGAGGAACACAGTGTACGAGTGATGACTGTGGTAAAAATGTAGTGAATAACTCGCGGTAATAATAATAATAATAATAATAATAATAATAATAATAATAATAATAATAATAATAATAATAATAATAATAATAATAATAATAATAAAAATAATAATAATAACAATAAATAACGGTTTATTGAAAGAGCATGGCAGCCGGAAGGCTGAAAATATACAGTTACATAATTGGGGATTGGGTCTCTTGATTTACAAATAAAATACAAGTAACATAGGTGATGCAAATATGATATATAATAACTAGGTAGGGAGAAGCTCAAACTACAGGGCATTTCAACATAGTGACAGTGCAAAAGGTAAGATTGACTGCGAGTGAATACACTAGTTGATTACAAATTATTGATAATTTTTACAATGGTTGGGACTGGGCTGTTCTTATAGCGATCAGTTCGTGCTCGTATGGGCTGGATGCGGTTTTGGTGTCGAACAGCAATTATCGGACGAGGAATCTCAGGTGGCAGTAGGAGCCGGTGTCGAGGATGGTGCAGAATCTTCTCACCAAATTTGTAGATGAGGTCGTGGTGAGTGTGTGTGTGTGTGTGTGTATGGATGTGTATATACGTATATGTGTGTTTGTATTGTGTAAGCGTATTTGTGTGTGTGTATGTATATGTGTGTGTGTGTGTGTGTGTGTGTCACAATGTCATAGTTTGTAGTGTTAAATCCGGATTCACAGCGGATGAAGGAGTGTATGAGAGTGTTGTATGTTTGTATGACTAACTAAATATATACTAATATGTGTTTGCCTGTGTAAGTATGTATATCTGTACCAGTGTGTGTGCGTGTATTCGACTATGTACACACAAACCAGAAGTACACAACCACAACACACAAACAGACTGATAAATTTTACTTCATGATGACTATATTGTGTGAATCTCTCTCTCTCTCTCTCTCTCTCTCTCTCCTTTGTAT
>NW_024714767.1:0-9373 GCF_018991925.1 Homarus americanus
ACATATTTTGTCGCAACCAGCAGCTGTACAGGAATTGTTTTTCGTATTAATAAATCAAAGTCTTTTATGAAGATCAAAAAGTATCAACTGATGAAGACAAGGGCGTGTTGCTGAGTCATAGTTTATCAACACATCAAATAGCTTTTATTTAGAGGCTGGTACTTTACAACACATAAGGATTCTTGCTTACTATTTGAATTCGAAATAAAGAGCTTCACCCCAGCTCCTTCACGCTACGAGCTACTGTAAATAAACTGAGGTGGTACTATTACTCCGTTATTTTGTAAGACTTGGCTGTTCTGGCCACCCACCTCACCCAACCTGCTGGACAAGACGACCGGTTTTGAGGAATTTATTTAGCTGGTTCTTCGAGACAGGAGGGAGGACGGCGTGGCGGGCTGACAGGCGGCGCCCAGATAGAGAGAGGCAGCTGAGGATATAATGGACAGTCTTATTGTGTAATCACTCCTGGAGGCGGTAGAGCTGGGTGTATAACTTACGGTGTGTGTTTAGGTGAGAGATCAGGTGTTAACATCGAGACGATATTGACGTAACAACACTTAGGTAACACGTCAGGAGGCACCGTAAGGGCAGATTATACAGTATATCAGTAACAAGATTTTCTGCACGTGATCGTCGTGGTGGTTTGGGCCTAGACACTACAGGTTTTTGTGAAGAGTTTTCCTGTAATTACCATCCTATTTTGACCTCCTGTGTACTGTAACTGAAGTGAACCTCTTGTATCATCACTACAGTCTAACACGTCATATTCGGCCCGCGGGTGATGGCTCAGAGAGAGTTAAAAGGAAACGTAAATATCGAAACCTGAATAACTATACTGTACTCTCGTTGTTTCCAAGGTTCAATGTGTGTCGTCTCTGTGATCTTGTCTTTGAGAGTATTAACCACTTTTCCTTAACTCTACTGTCCTTTTGTGCCCTATATCATCACCCCTCACCTCCCTCCTCACCTCTCAGTTCATCAGTCTCACCCCTCAACCCCCCTCACTCCTCCTTCATATATCTCAGAGGTGGATGCTTGGTCTCCTAGCCTCCCTTAAGGGTCGTGGATCAGTGCCGGAGGTGATGGATGAGGTGGGTGAAGAAGGTTGGAGGCTGGCGCTCTCAGGCACAGGTAAGATCATCCGTCTACTACGCCTTCCACCACCACCACCACCACTACAGGTCGAACTTTTAATTCCTCTCTCTCTCTCTCTCTCTCTCTCTCTCTCTCTCTCTCTCTCTCTCTCTCCCTCTCTCTCTCTCTCTCTCTCTCTCTCTCTCTCTCTCTGTCTCTCTCTCTCCTTAATTACCCTATACATATACTCCTGATAACACCTTTGCCTCTGACACCGGTAAAAACAATGTTATCTATTTAACACCTAATTTAATAATCGAAAAATACAGATATGAATAATAACAAAACAAAAATTTAGTGGATAATTAAAAACTAAACTCTCGTGCGTGATAAGATGGAGTAAAGATTATACAGTAGGTAGAGTCAAGATTATAGGGGCAAATAATCACCTCCCTCTAGCCTGTATCTGTGTGCGTTTGAAACCTATAATTACGTCTTTTATTGAACCGCGGTCTCATTAGCATGCCGTTCAGACCTCGCCTAATTAACCAGCGGCGGTAATTAATCTCCCTCGGTGCCGGAAAGCTGTTTGAGGATAATGAAAGCTGGGAAGATAACGCCCAGGTCTACTTCGGCATGAGTCACGTGAACCTTGATGATTGCCAGTGGGAGATGGAGAAGAGAAGATAAAAGGTGAGGAATAGGGAGAGAGAAGAGACATGTATGGGAACAAATCGGGAAGAAGAAATGTCGTGAGAGAGAGAGAGAGAGAGAGAGAGAGAGAGAGAGAGAAAGAGAGACCTCAGGTATGTTGTGGGTGATACTCGACATCTCCTCCTCCTCCCGCTCCTCCTGCTCCTCCTCCTCCTCCTCCTCCCTCCTCTCTGCCTCTCCTCCTCCTCTCTCCCTGCCGCTCCCTCCTCCTCCTCCTCCTCCTCCTCCTGCTCCTCCTCCTCCTCCCTCCTGCTCCTCCTCCTCCTCCTGCTCCTCCCTCCTCCTCCTCCTCTCCCTCCTCCTCTCCTCCTCCTCTCCTCCTCCCCTCCTCCTCTCCTCTCCCTCCTCCTCCTCCCTCCTCCTCCTCCTGCTCCTCCTCTCCTCCTCCTCCTCTCCTCCTCCTCCTCCTCCTCCTCCTCCTCCTCCTCCTGCTGCTCCCCTCCTCCTCCTCCTCCTCCTCCTCCTCCTCCTCCTCCTCCTCTCCCTCCTCCTCCTGCTCCTCTCCTCCTCCTGCTCCCTCCTCCTCCCTCTCCTCCTCCTCCTCTCCTCCTCCTCCTCCTCCTCCTCCTGCTCTCCTCCTCCTCTCCTCCTCCTCCTCCTCCTCCTCTCCCTCCTCCTCCTCCTCCTCCTCCTCCTCCTCCTGCTTCTCCTCCTCCTCCTGCTTCTCCTCCTCCTCCTGCTCCTCCTCCTCCTCCTGCTCCTGCTGTTGTTGCCACCTTCAGGTCACATTAACCATCTGTACCTGACGATGGTGGGAGACTCAACGTGTTGGTCCGGCTGTAAACGGGTACATGGTATCTATTCTCCTGAAGTAGGGGTAGAAGTTTAAAGGTATTACTATGTGTGTGTGTGTGTGTGTGTGTGTGTGTGTGTGGGTGTGTGTGTGTTTGTTAAGCAAGACGTACAATAGAACACTTACCGTCTTGGGTGGAGATTCAGGTAGCGGAGTTATCCCTGAAAGTGGGCTTGGTGGGCGGGCACAGGCACTGGCACCCTTCCCCCGGGCCCATCGTCACCACCCCGCCGCCCTCCACACACCCACACTCGCCCATATCTGTCAACACACACATCTCTAATTAGTGACTCAGGTGATAACAAAGGTTAGGTAATGTACAGATATCTAGTTATTTAAAGATTGATTACAAAGGTTGAAATAAAAGATAAGATGGTAATATGATTCATGCATTAAATATGATAAACAAAAGCTGAGGTGTTAAATATTTTACTAACACTTCGTAAAATATAGTAAAACAAAGCATCAGATATGTAGATTTTTACTTAAATATTAATATCATAAATAAGTGAAAGGAATATCAATAAGATTCTCTTCAAGAAAACTTTGGATAAAAAAATTTAGTCAGGATCATTTACGAAAATAGTTCACTAAAAATACATCACGTACTGGTATTGTCTTGTATTGTATCGGTTATTATATATTGTGTTGTTATTTAGTTCACATAAAAGATATTAGTCTTCGTCTATAACAAAACTAAGTCAATTAAACAGGTAAATAGTACAGCAGGTGTTAATGGTTACAGCCCACAAGCCTCTGAGGGCCTCGTGGAGTTAATTTTTCTTAATTATCAACACAGTGTACAGTCACGCCTCAGTTGCTGCCACAAGGAGTGAGAGGGTGAGGGATGGGTGAGGAAGGGGTTGTGAGGGAGGGGTGAGGAAGGGGATGTGAGGGAGGGGTGAGGAAGGGGTTATGAGGTGGCAGGAAGGATGTGGGGAGGGTGAGGAGGGGGTTATGAGGAGGGTGAGGAGGGTTGTGAGGTGAGGTTGTGGGGAGGGTGAGGAGGATAGGAAGGGTTACGAGGTGAGGAGAGAGAGGGTTGCAGGGAGGTGGGGAAGGGGTTGTGAGGAGGGTGAGGAAGGGGTTGTGAGGAGGTGAGGAAGGAGGTTGTGAGGAGGTGAGGAAAGGGTTATGGAGGGGGTGGGGAGAGAGGGAGGTTGTGAGGGTTGAGGAGGGTGAGGAAGGGGTTGTGAGGGAGGGGGTGAGGGAGAGGAGTTGTAAGGAGGGGGGTGAGGAAAGGGGTTATAAGGGAGTGAGAAAGGGTTGTGAGGAGGTGAAAGGGTTATGAGGAGGTGAAGGGGTTTGAGGAGGTTGTGAGGAAGGGGTTGTGAGGAGGTGAGGAAGGGTTATGAGGAGGTGAGAAGGGTTATGAGGAGGGTGAGAGGAGTTGTGAGGAGGATGCGGAAGGGTTGTGAAGGAGGGTTATGAGGAGGGTGAAAGGGGTTAGGAGGGTTAGGAAGGGGTTGTGAGGGAGGGGTGAGGAAGGGGTTGTGAGGAAGGGGTTAAGAGGGAGGGGTTGTGAGGGAGGGGTGAGGAAGGGGTTATGAGGAAGGGGTTAAGAGGGAGGGGTGAGGGAGAGATGAGGAAGGGGTTGTGAGGAAGGGGTTGTGAGGAAGGGGTTGTGAGGAAGGGATTGTGAGGGAGGGGTTGAGAGGGAGGGGTTGAGAGGGAGGGGTTGAGAGGGAGGGGTGAGCAACAGGAGAAGGAACAATGGAGAGAGGGAGGAGGTGGTGGGGTTAGGATGATGGGGGGGGGGAGGGGAGAAGCCAGTAACGGTAGACAACGGACCAACGGACACAACAGATGGTTCACGGCCAATGTCGAACTGAGTCCCCCCTTCTTCCTTTTCTTCTCCTTTCTCTTCTCTCCTCCCCTCTCTCCCTCCCCCCCCTCTCCTCTCTCTTTCCATCCCCTCCCCTTCCCTCCCTAGTTTGTGTGTGTCAGTTATTTTTTCCGTTTTCTGTCAGTCTGTCTATCTGCATTCTGTCTACGGTCTGTCAGTGTGGCTTTATATTTATCTATCGGTCTGTCTCTCCCTGTGTGGTCGGGGACAGCAGGCAGCCTCGAGGAAAGATGGTCGTCAACAAGGGATTAAAGTCTCGCATTTTCCTTGTCATGTGGAACAAAATTTACCTAACATATTTTTTTTAATTGGTTCTGTAATATTACGCTGTACTTCAAGTTCCTTCTGTGCGTACCTGTCTGTTGGCATTACTGTATCTGTTGTAGAAATGTATGCAATTGTCTGTTAAAATTTCCTGGTTGCGATTTTAGATGATCAGGTGTGTGTATGCATGATCATAACGGTGCACATGTGTTACCTGAGCAATGGCGGTGCACATGTGTTACCTGAGTACAGATATAACTCTTTCTCATACCTCAACCGGGTACATAAAGTTTTTCATAAGTTCATAGTAAATTGTATACAATCAATTCAATAACATAACATTGAAAATATACCTCGATGAACGAACTCTTTAGGATTAACTTCACATGAGATGAAATAAGTTAAAACAAAATATACGAGGCAACATAAAATGCGCAGTAAGGCCGGCCATCTTCTTCACTGATCGACTGTAACAAATAATAAATGAATAAATAAACCTGAATTTGGAACTGTACAATATAGTTAAATAAATAAACCTGAATTTTGAATTGTACAATATAATTCCGAATTCTTAAAGGCACCAATGTAGTTTTGTCACGCTTCTAAATCCATTGAAATACTTAGATAAAACTTGATTTTCGACAAGGTGTTCGTCCCAGGTTTTATTTTTTTCAGTCATCTTCTCATCGGTATCCAATCTTCCAACTTTTCCTTGTCCTTTATCTCCTTATTCCACGCTACGTATGTCCATTAATTCTCCAGTTAATTCGATAACCCAATCTTCGATCGCTTCTCTCCCTGACATTCCATAAATGCCCCTCGTCTGTCAACACACGACCAATCCAGTTAGTATTTCTCCTGTTATCACACTTAATAGGTTCTGTCTCTCTCTGCAACCCTCGTCAGGAGAGCTTCGTTTATCATCCTGTCCACGTAATTAATCTTCTCCTTCCTTCCTTCATCTCTAAAGCTCTTAAGTGATCCATACCTTCCTTAGTTTCATATCAGAGAAGTGTAATCCTACATAACACAGTTTTCACATTTTCTTCCCGGTGTTGTTATGTCTTCGCTACAGTACAGTCATGATATACAGTTCCTATGTTGAAGTGTGTTGTTATAATCCCTGCAGACAAAAAAAACTAAACTAACTTAACCTAACCTCATCAAATCTAACCTAACTTAATCTAACCTAACATAACCCCCCTGACAAAATGCACACTAAAGCATTATAAGAGATGTGTGTCCAGGATTTTGGGTCGTTTTTATATAATGATGGAGGATGTCAAGTTATTCAGCATATATTTAGTATTTTCACCTCCTCTCCCCTTACTCCTCTCTTCCTACATTGTATACCCAAAATTTATGAGCTACAATTCTGCCATCACTAAAAAAAAAATAATAATAATAAAAAAATAAAAATAAAAATAAATAAATACAAAAGAATACCCTGTAAAGTATAACCATTCAATTTTCTTCATTTTACAGCAGACAAGCCTGAATTTAAGGGCACTCCATCGGCTACATCATTTCCTTGGTTAACGTTAGAGACTATTCTACTAGGAGGAGGGTGGTGTACGAGATACTACCATTATAAACACATTATTTACCCAGGTACCTCAGTCTATCCCGCTTTTAACATATATAAAGTCACGTTTATTGTCATGCAAGGTAATCTATTACCATGTAACATTTATGATATTGAAATTAAATCTAAGGATGCAGACAGACAGACAGACAGACAGACAGACAGACAGACAGATAGATAGATAGATAGATAGATAGATAGATAGATAGATAGATAGATAGATAGATAGATAGATAGATAGATAGAGATAGATAGATAGATACTGTTAGGTGTTCTGGGTAAT
This sequence comes from Homarus americanus, assembly GCF_018991925.1. Taxonomy (NCBI): domain Eukaryota; kingdom Metazoa; phylum Arthropoda; class Malacostraca; order Decapoda; family Nephropidae; genus Homarus; species Homarus americanus. The sequence continues at coordinate 6,563 of NW_024714767.1, forward strand.
AAGTTCTATATACAGGAGAGAACACAAACACCTGTATAGTTTTGTAGGTTCGGTTTACTGGATAAGAGTATGTACACAAAGGGGGGGGTAGCACTCCTCAGCTAGGCTCCTGGTCAACTGCTATAGACGACGTATGGCAAGTGATACATTAGCAGCTTCCATACATCGCCAGGCACATTAATTAAGCATGTGGGATATGGTAATAACATTGCCACACGCTGCTAGCTAGGATGAATAAATAATACATAAATGGAGCACATACATAATATACATACATAATATATAATCCAGCATACATAATATACATACACCTCCCTCCCCCCTATACGCTCATAGCAAAGTCTTGAGCGGACCTTTTCTTTTGGATCCGTTCTGAGCGTCGAGGGACTTGATCACTGGGAAGGGTATGGGACTCAACACTGGTGGCGGGGTCAGCAGAAGGCGTTGTTACGGGGCGAAGAAAACGGCGGTTCCTCCACCACACACGACCACTGGGTAACCGCACCTGGTAGTCCCGTGACCTACCGAGACCCATGACTATGACCACTTTGTCCCAACGTAGGGAGGTCGGGTCCTGAACATGGACTTGGGTGCCAACACTCAACTTGGGGAGAGGACGGGCGTGGTCGTTGTAGCGGGCGACGACATCATGAACAAGTTCGGCGGCTCGGCGATCACAATCCTCTGTCTTGGCCTGCCACTCCTTGGAGAAGGATTGAGGGTGAACAGAGACACAAGAACGAAGGGGGCGTCCATACAAGACCTGGGCAGGGGAGCGTCCGGTGTAGTTAGGTGTGTTGCGGAGTTCAAGAAGACCCCAGTCGAAGGCCTCGCAGTCAATATTCCCAGAAGGGGCCACCTTAAGGATGAGGTGCTTCAGGGATTTGACAGCAGCCTCAGCGTGGCCGTTGGACTGCGGGTAATGGGGCGATGACAACACATGCCGGACTCCCCATCGGTCAAGGAACACAGCAAAGTCCCGGCTTATGAACTGGGCCCTCCGTCGGTTCGCAGGCACACAGGAACGCCCACGTCTCGGAAGTAGTGGCGGAACTTGCTGATGGTGGCGGCAGACGTCGTGTCATTACTGCACTTGATGACAACCGGCCAACCAGAGAGACGGTCGACGATAACAAGGAAGGACTTTCCTGACACACAGAAAAAGTCGGCTGACACAGACTCAAAGGGGCGAGTGGGGTTGTCGTCACTCATGAAGGGTTCCTGCTGCTGGCTGGGTTGTAATACTTGGCAGGGCTCACACGCACGGACAATATTGGAGATGTCGGAGTCGATGCCGGGCCAGAACACTGGCTGTCGTGCATGTCGTTTGGTGGCCTCAGCTCCACGGTGACTGTCGTGAAGGCGAGCCAAGACGTGGGGACGTGAGGCAGCAGGGACAACTACACGTGCTCCGTACAGAACAAGGTCCCCGTCGCAGTAGAGTTCATCGCGGAGTTTCCAATACGGGAGCAGGGTGTTGTAAAGGTCGTAGCGGTTGCTAGGGAATTCATTCCTCACACACTCGACGAGTCGGACGTAGGAAGGGTCATCTCGGGCCGCTGTTCGAAGGTCCTCCATTGCCTTGTCGTCATCTGGTGACAGGTCCGAACGAAGGGATTGGACGGCGTGTAGAGTGACCACAGTCCTGACGGAAAGAGCGAGGTCGGCGTCGAGCCCATGGTCTTCTGGAGTAGGGCGGCTGACAGGAGAGCGGGATAAAGCATCAGGGATGCAGAGCTACTTACCAGCACGCCACACTGCTGTGAAAACGTAGGCCGAGAGCTTCTCTTTCAGACGCTGGAGGCGAGGGTTCTCAACGGCGTCCAGCGTGTAGTGGTTGAGGATCGGGACAAGAGGGCGATGGTCGGTCACTAGGTGAAAGTGTTGCAGGCCTATGAGGTAAAACCTGCACTTGGACATCGCCCAAACCACAGCCAACAGCTCCAACTCAATAGTGGCGTAGCGCGTCTCGGTGTCAGAGAGGAAACGCGAGCCACACTGGACGAGCCGGAACTGCCCTCCACCATGATCCTGCAGTAGGGCGTATCCCACGCCATACAAGCATGAGGCATCTGTCTGCAGAACTGTCGGCAAGGCTGGGTCAAACGTGGCGAGGACAGGTGGACGAGACAGGGCCTGTTTCACTTGCTGGAAGGCCTTGTCGTGGTCGGGGGTCCACAGAAATGTCCTCTTGGGGCTCATCAGGGGGCGAAGTGGTTGGGCAGCTGCGGAGATGTCCGACGAAAACTCTGCTAACTGGTTGACGAGACCGATGAAGGACCTCAAGTCGGTAAGGTTAGCAGGGGTGGGAAAATCCGTGATGGCGCGGACCTTTTCCGGGTCAGCTGCGATACCATTCCCTGAGAGGGTGTACCCACAAAAGTCAACTGAAGAGCTAGCCAGAACAAACTTGTCGGCATTTAGGGTAATGCCGTGCTTCCGGCACCTGTTGAGTACCTCGTAGATACGGCAGAGGTGATCCATATAATCCTCGTCGTACACGAGTATGTCGTCGACCACTTTCACGCAGTTTGCCAGACCTTGTAGAGCCATGTCACCTCGAAGACAGAAAGCGTCTCCTGTGGCGGCGAATCCCATGGGGCCACGGCAATAACTGTAACGTCCATGCGGGGTGATGAAAGTTGTGAGTGGTCGGTCTTCTTCGGCAAGCTCTATCTGCCAGTATCCGCACAGGGCGTCCATCGTCGTGAAGAAGCGCGCCTTCGGGTTCACACTGCGTATAGCTGCAAAGGGCGTGGGAGAAGGGTGCGCAGGACGAGACACCTGGCTGTTGAGCTTGGAGAGGTCGGT
>NW_024714768.1:0-18332 GCF_018991925.1 Homarus americanus
TCGTGTGCTTCGTTCAGTTGCGTATTGCTGCAGTGTCAGGAGGTGTGCCTGCAGTGTCAGAGGTGTGCCTGGGAGTGTCAGAGATGTGCCTGGGGAGTGTCAGAGGTGTATCTGGGGTGTCGGACGTGTACCTGGGATTGTCAGAGGTGTGCCAGGGAATGTCAGTGGAGTGCTTGGGGTGTCAGGGGTGTGCCTGGGAGTGTCAGAGGTGTGCCCTTGGAGTGTCAGGGTGTACCTGGGGTGTCAGAGGTGTGCCTGGGAGTGTCAGGGGTGCACTTGGGGTGTCAGACGTGCACCTTGGAGTGTCTGAGGTGTACCTGGGAGTGTCTGGGGTGTGCCTGGCAGTGTCTGAGGTGTGCCTGGCAGTGTCTAGTGTGCCTGGCAGTGTCAGCGGTATGCCTGGGGTGTCAGCGGTATGCCTGGAGTGTCGGGGTGTACCAGGGAGTGTCAGAGGTTGCCTGGGTGTCAGAGGTGTGCCTGGGAGTGTCAGGGTGTGTACCTGGGAGTGTCAGAGGTGTACCTTGGTGTGTCAGAGGTGTGCCTGGGGAGTGTCCGAGGTGTGCCTGGGGAGTGTCGGAGGTGTACCTGGGAGTGTCAGAGGTGTGCTTGGGGTGTCAGAGGTGTGCCTGGGGTGTGTGTGCCTGGGGTGTCTGGGGTGTGCCTGGGGTGTCAGAGGTGTGCCTGGGAGTGTCAGAGGTGCACTGGGGTCAGAGGTGCACCTTGGAGTGGGGGTGTGCCTGGGGAGTGTCTGAGGGTGTGCCTGGCAGTGTCTGGGGTGTACATGGCAGTGTCTGGGGTGTGCCTGGTGGTGTCGGCGGTGTGCCTGGGGTGTCAGCGGTGTGCCTGGGGAGTGTCACTGGTACCTGGGGAGTGTGAGAGGTGTGCCTGCAGGTGTGAGAGGTGTGCCTAGAGTGTCAGAGGTGTACCTGGGGTGTGAGGTGTGCCTGGGGTGTCTGGGGTGTGCTTGGGAGTGTCAAGGTGTGCCTGGGGTGTCAGAGGTGTGCCTGGGGAGTGTCAGAGGTGTGCCTGGGGAGTGTCTGGGGTGTGCCTGGGGAGTGTCAGAGAGTCCCAGGGAGTGTCACAGGTGCCTGGGGGTGTGAGATGTGTGCCTGCAGGTGTGAGAGGTGTGCCTAGAAGTGTCTGGGGTACCAGGGGTGTCAGAGGTGTGCCTGGGGTGTCTGAGGTGTGCCTGGGAGTGTCTTAGGGTACCTGGGGTGTCGGGGAGAACAGGGGAGTGAAGGGTGTGCCTGGGGAGTGTCAGAGGTGTGCCAGGGGTATCTGAGGGTGTGCCTGGGGTGTCAGAGGTGTTCACCAGGGAGTGTCAGAGGAATACCTAGGAGTGTCAAGGTGTACCTGGTGTCAGAGGTGTACCTAGGGTATCAGGTTTACCTGGGGTGTCGGAGTTGTACCTGGGAGTGTCGGAGGCGGACCTGAGAGTGTGAGAGGTGTGCCTGGGAATATCAGAGGTGTACCTGAGTGTCAGAGGTGTGCCTGGGAGGTCAGAGGTGTGCCAGGGATGTCAGAGGAATACCTAGGAGTGTCAGAGGTGTGCCTGGGAGTGTCAGAGGTGTACCTAGGGATATCAGGTTTACCTGGGATTGTCGGAGTTGTACCTGGGGAGTGTCGAGGCGGACCTGGGAGTGTCAGAGGTGTGCCTGGGGAGTATCAGAGGTGTGCCTGGGAGTGTCAGGGTGTGCCTGGGGAATGTCAGAGGTATGCCAGGGAGTGTCAGTGAAGTACCTGGGAGTCTCAAGGTGTACCTGGGAGTATCGGAGGTGTACCTGAATATCAGGTGTCCTGGGAATATCAGAGGTGTACCAAGGGAGTGTCAGAGGGTGTGCCTGGGAGTCTCAGAGGTGACAGGGAGTGTCAAAGGAGTACCTGGGAATGTCAGAGGGGTGTACCTGGGAGTATCGCAGGTGTGCCTGGGGTATCGGAGGTGTACCTGGGAGTGTCAGAGGTGTACCTGGGTATCAGGGTGTGCCTGGGGTGTCAGAGGTGTGCTTCGAAGTGTCAGGGGTGTAACTGGGAGTGTCAGGTGTAACTGGGAATGTCAGAGGTGTACAGGGAAGTCAGTGAGTACCTGGGAGTCTCAAGGTGTACCAGGGAGTATCAGAGGTGTGCCTGGGAATATCAGGTGTACAGGGAATATCGGAGGTGTGCCTGGGAGTGTCAGAGGTGTGCCTGGGAGTGTGGTGTGCCTGGGAGTGTCACAGGGTTCCTGGGATTGTCAGAGGTGTACCTGGCAGTGTCAGAGGTGTACCTGGGAGAGTCAGAGGTGTGCCAGGGAATGTCAGAGGAATACCTAGGAGTGTCAGAGGTGTACCTGGGAGTGTCAGAGTTGTACTAGGATATCGGAGGTTTACCTGGGATTGTCGGAGTTGTACCTGGGAGTGTCAGGCGGACCTTGGAGTGTCAGAGGTGTGCCTGGGGTATCAGAGCTGTACCTGGGAGTGTCAGAGGTGTGCCTGGGAATGTCAGAGGTATGCCAGGGAGTGTCAGTGAAGTACCTGGGAGTCTCAGGTGTGCCTGGGAGTATCGAGGTGTACCTGGGAATATCGGAGGTGTCCTCTGGGAATATCGGAGGTGTTCCAGGAGTGTCAGGGGTGTGCCTGGGAGTCTCAGAGGTGAACCAGGGAGTGTCAGAGGAGAACCTGGGAGTGTCAGAGGTGTGCCTGGGAGTATCAGGTGTACCCGGAGTATCGGAGGCGTACCTGGGGTGACAGAGGTGGCCTGGGGAGTATCAGAGGGGTACCTGGGAGTATCAGAGGTGTACCTGGGAGTATCAGTGGTGTGCTTGGGAGTGTCAGGGTTGTGGCTGGGAATGTCGGAGGTGTAACTGGGAATGTCAGAGGTGTGCCAGGGAAAGTCAGTGGAGTGCCTGGGGAGTCTCAAGGTGTGCCAGGGGAGTATCAGAGGTGTACCTGGGAATATCGGAGGTGTGCCTGGAATATAGGAGGTGTGCCTGGGGTGTCAGGGGTGTCCTGGGGTGTCGGAAGTGTGCCTGGGGTGTCACAGGGTGCCTGGGATTGTCAGAGGTGTACCTGGCCGTGTCAGAGGTGTACCTGGTGTCATAGGTGTGCCTGGGGTGTCACAGGTGTGCCTGGGAGTGTCAGGGGTGTACATGGGGTGTCAGGGGTGTGCCTGGGGAGTGTCAGAGGTGTGCCTGGGGTGTGAGAGGTGTGCCTGCGAGTGTGGGGGTGTGGCTGTGGGTATCAGAGGTGTACCTGGGTGTATCAGAGGTGTGCCTGGGGAGTTTCAGGGGTCTATGGGAGTCTTGGAGGTGTAACTGGGAATGTCAGTGGTGTGCTAAGGGGTGTCAGTGGAGTACCTGGGAGTCTCAAGGTGTGCCAGGGAGTATCAGTGGTGTACCGGGGAATATCAGGTGTACCTGGGAATATCGAAGGTGTGCCGGGAGTGTCAGAGGTGTACCTGGCAGTGTCAGAGGTGTACCTGGGAGTGTCAGATGTGTGCCTGGGAGTGTCAGGGTGTATCTGGAGTGTCGGACGTGTGCCTGGGGAGTGTCAGAGGTGTACCAGGGAATGTCAGTGGAGTACTAGGGGTGTCAGAGGTGTGCCTGGGAGTGTCAGGGTGTACGTTGGAGTGTCAGAGGTGTACCTGGGGGTGTCATAGGTGTGCCTGGGGAGTGTCGGAGGTGTGCCTGGGGTGTGAAGTGTACCTGGGATTGTCTGGGTGTGCCTGGCAGTGTCTGAGGTGTACCTGGCAGTGTCAGAGGTGTGCCTGGGAGTGTCAGATGTGTGCCAGGGAATCAGTGGGTACCTGGAAGTGTCAAGGTGTGCCTGGGAGTGTCAGAGGTGTGCCTGGGGTTGAGGTGTACCTGGGAATGTCAGAGGTGTCCTGGGGAGTGTCAGAGGTGTACCTGGGGTGTAAGCGGTGTACCTGGTCGTGGGTGTGCCTAGGAGTATCGTGGGTTTACCTGGGAGTGTCAGGTTGTACCTAGTGTCAGGCGGACCTGGGAGTGTCAGAGGAGTACCTGGGAGTATCAGAGGTGTACCTGGGAGTGTCGGACGAGTACTTGGGAGTGTCAGAGGTGTACTAGGGAATGTCAGTGGAGTACTTGGGAGTGTCAGAGGTGTACCTGGGAATGTCAGAGGTATACCAGGGAGTGTCAGTGAAGTACCTGGGAGTCTCAAAGGTGTACCTGGGAGTATCGGAGGTGTACCTGGAAATATCGGAGGTGTACCTGGGAATATCGGAGGTGTACCTGGGAGTGTCAGAGGTGTACCTGGGAGTGTCGGAGGTGTACCTGGAGTGTCACTGGGTACCTGGGATTGTCAGAGGTGAACCTGGCAGTGTCAGGTGCACCTTGGAGTGTCTGAGGTGTACCTGGGGAGTGTCTGAGGGGTGTACCTGGGGGTGTCAGAGGTGTATCTGGGTGTCGGACGTGCACCTGGGGAGTGTTAGAGGTGTATCAGGGAGTGACAGAGGAGTACCTAGGAGTGTCAGAGGTGTAACTGGAGTGTGAGAAGTGTACCTGTGTCTGGGGTGTACCTGGGGAGTGTCAGAGGTGTGCCTGGGGTGTCAGGGTGTGCCTTGGGTGTCAGAGGTGTACCTGCGAGTGTCAGAGGTGTACCTGGGGTGTCGGAGGTGTGCCTGGGGTGTCACAGGTGTGCCAGGGAATATCAGTGGAGTACCTGGGGTGTCAAGATGTACATGGGGAGTGTCAGAGGTGTACCTGGGGTGTCATGGGTGTGCCTTTGGGTGTGAGGTGTGCCTGAGGTGCCGGAGGTGTGCCTGGTAGTGTCAGAGGTGTGCCGGAGTGTCGGAGGTGTACCTGGGGTGTAGGGAGTGTGCCTGGGAGTGTCGGAGGTGTACCTCAGGGGTGTCGGTGGTGTGCCTGGGAGTGTGAGAGGTGTACTTGGGAGTGTCAGCGGTGTGCCTGGGAGTTTCAGCGGTGCACCTAGTGTTAGAGGTGTATCGAGGTGACAGAGGATTAGTTAGGAGTGTTAGAGGTGTGCCTGGGAGTGTCAGAGGTGTGCTTGGGAGTGTCAGAGGTGTGCCTGGGAGTGTCAGGGTGCCTGGGAGTGTCAGAGGTGTGCCTGGGGAGTGTCAGAGATGTATCTGGGAGTGTCAGAGGTGTGACCTAGTGTCAGAGGTGTACCAGGGAATGTCAGTGGAGTTCAGGGTGTCAGGGGTGCCTGGGTGTCAGAGGTGTGCCTGGGAGTGTCAGAGGTGTACCTGGGAGTGTCAAAGTGTGCCTGGGAGTGTCAGGGTGTGCCTGGGGAGTGTGAGGTGTGCCTGGGGAGTGTCAGGGTGTGCCTGGGAGTGTCAGCGGTGTGCCTGGGGTGTCGGAGGTGTGCCTGGGAGTGTCGAAAGTGTGCCTGGGGTGTCGGAGGTGTGCCTGGGAGTGTCGGAGGTGTACCTGGGGTGTCAGAGGTGTGCCTGGGGAGTGTCAGAGGTATGCCTGGGAGTGTCAGCGGTGTGCCTGGGAGTGTCTGGGTGTACCTGGGAGTGTGTCAGAGGTGTGCCTGGATGTCAGAGGTGTACCTGGGAGTGTCAGTGTGCCTGGGAGTGTCTGAGGTGTGCCTGGGGAGTGTCAGAGGTCTGCCTGGGGAGTGTCAGAGGTGCACTTGGGAGTGTCAGACGTGCACCTTGGTTGTGAGGTGTACCTGGGAGTGTCTGAGGTGTGCCTGGCAGTGTCTGAGGTGTGCCTGGCAGTGTCTGGTGTACCTGGCAGTGTCAGCGGTATACCTGGGAGTGTCAGCGGTGCCTGGGAGTGTCAGAGGTGTACCTGGGGAGTGTCAGAGGTGTACCTGGGGTTGTCAGAGGTGTGCCTGGGAGTGTCAGAATTATACCTGTGAGTGTCAGAGGTATACCTTGGTGTGTCAGAGGTGTACCTGGGTGTCGAGGTGTACCTGGGGGTGTCGGAGGTGTACCTGGGATTGTCAGAGGTGTACTTGGGAGTGTCAGAGGTGTACCTGGGGAGTGTCAGCGGTGTGCCTGGGAGAGTCTGAGGTGTGCCTCAGGTGTCAGGGTGTGCCTGGGAGTGTCAGAGGTGCACTTGGGGTCTCAGAGGTGCACCTTGGGTGTCTGAGGTGTGCCTGGGAATGTCTGAGGTGTGCCTGGCAGTGTCTGAGGTGTACTGGCAGTGTCTGGGGTGTGCCTGGCAGTGTCAGCGGTGTGCCTGGGGTGTCAGCGGTGTGCCTCGGAGTGTCACAGGAGTGCCTGGGAGTGTGAGAGGTGTGCCTGCAGTGTGAGAGGTGTAACTAGAAGTGTCAGAGGTGTGCCTAGGAGTGTGAGAAGTGTGCATGGGGAGTGTCTGGGGTGTACCAGGGGTGTCAGAGGAATACCTAGGGTGTCAAGGTGTGCCTGAGGGTGTCAGAGGTGTACCTAGGGTATCGGAGGTTTACCTGGGGTGTCGGGTTGTACCTGGGAGTGTCGGAGGCGGACCTGAGAGTGTGAGAGGTGTGCCTGCAGGTGTGAGGGGTGTGCCTAGAGTGTCTGAGGTGTGCCAGGGGTGTCAGAGGTGTGCCTGGGGTGGCTGAGGTGTGCCTGGGGTGTCTGAGGTGTGCCTGGGGTGTCAGAAAGTGCCAGGGAGTGTCACAGGAGTGCCTGGGGAGTGTGAGATGTGGCCTGGGGAGTGTCAGAGGTGTGCCAGGGAGTGTCAGAGGATATCTGGGAGTGTCAAGGGTGTGCCTGGGGGTGTCAGAGGGTGTGCCTGGGAGTGTCGAGGTGTACTTAGGAGTGTCTGAGGTGGCAACTGGGGTGTCAGAGAGTACCAGGGGTGTCACAGTGCCTGAGGTGTGAGATGTGCCTGCAGGTGTGAGGGTGTGCCTAGAAGTGTCTGGGGTGTGCCAGGGGTGTGTCAGAGGTGTGCCTGGGAGTGTCTGAGGTGCTGGGGAGTGTCAGGGAGAGAACCAGGGGGTGAAGAGGTGTACTGGGGAGTGTCAGGGTGTACCAGGGTATCTGAGGTGTGCCTGGGAGTGTCAAGGTGTGCCAGGGAGTGTCAGATTAATACCTAGGAGTGTCAAGGTGTACCTGGGGTGTCAGAGGTGTACCTAGGAGTATCGGAGGTTTACCTGGGAGTATCGGAGGCGAACCTGGAAGTGTCAGAGGTGTGCCTGGGAATGTCAAAGGTATACCAGGGATTGTCAGTGAAGTACCTGGGAGTCTCAAGGGTGTACCTGGGAGTATCGGAGGTGTACCTGGGAATATCGGAGGTGTACCTGGGAATATCAGGTGTGCAGGGGAGTGTCAGAGGTGTACCTGGGAGTCCCAAAGGTGTACCTGGGAGTATCAGAGGTGTACCTTAACCTAACCTAAACTAACCTAACCTAACCTAACCTAACCTAACCTAACCTAACCTAACCTAACCCAACCTAACCCAACCCATCCCAACCCAACCCAACCTAACCTATCCTAAACTAACCGAACCTAACCTAACCTAACCTAGGTTAGGTTAGGTTAGGTGAATTTTAGTTAGTTTTACTTCTTTTCACGAAAAACACTCAGTTTAAGATGAAAACCAATGTATTTTACTTATTTTCATCTTCTTTTCACGGAAAACGCTTAATTTCTTTTCAAATCACTGATTTTCAGTGTTAAAGGAAAGGTTAGGTTAGGTTAGGTTAAGTTAGGTTAGGTTAGGTTAGGTTAGGTTAGGTTAGGTTAGGTTAGGTTAGGTTAGGTTGGGTTGGGTTGGGTTGGGTTGGGTTAGGTTGGGTTAGGTTAGGTTAGGTTAAGTTAATTTTTGTTAGTTTTACTTCTTTTCACGAAAAATACTCAGTTTTAGATGAAAACCAATCTATTTTACTTATTCTTATCTTTTTTTCACGGAAAACGCTTAATTTTTTTTCAAAACACCGATTTTCAGTGTTAGTGGTTAGGTTTGGTTAGGTTAGGTTAGGTTAGGTTAGGTTAGGTTATGTTAGGTTAGGTTAGGTTAGGTTAGGTTAGGTTAGGTTAGGTTAGGTGAACTTTAGTCAGTTTTACTTCTTTTCACGAAAAACACTCAGTTTTAGATGAAAACCAATGTATTTTACTTATTTTCATCAGCTTTTCACGGAAAACGCTTAATTTCTTTTCAAAACACTGATTTTCAGTGTTAGAGGTTAGGTTAGGTTAGGTTAGGTTAGGTTAGGTTAGGTTAGGTAGGGTTAGGTTAGGTTAGGTTATGTTAGGTTAGGTTGCGTTGGGTTGGGTTGGGTTGGGTTAGGTTGGGTTAGGTTAGGTTAGTTTTCGTTAGGTTAGGTTAGGTTAGGTTAGGTTAGGTTAGGTTAGGTTAGGTTAGGTTGGGTTAGGTTAGGTTAGGTTATGTTAGGTTAGGTTAGGCTAGGTTATGTGAATTTTAGTTAGTTTTACTTCTTTTCACGAAAAACACTCACGGAAATCGCTGAATTTCCTTACAAAAACACTGTCTTTTAGTTAGTTGTACATATTTTCGAAGATATGCCGTGTTTTCTGTTGAAGAACTCTATTTTGAAGTTAGTTTTACTTCTTTTCACGGTTAGGTTGGGCTAGGTTTGGTTAGGTTAGGTTAGATGAATGATAGTTAGTTTTAATTCTTTTCACGAAAAACACTCAGTTGTAGATGAAAACTAATGTATTTCACTTATTTTATCTTCTTGTCACGGAAAACGCTTTTTTTCAAAACACTGATTTTCAGTGTTAGTGGTTTGGGGTTAGGTTGGGTTAGGTTAGGTTAGGTTAGTTCAGGTTAGGTTAGGTTGGGTTAGGTTAGGTTAGGTTAGGTTAGGTTAGGTTAGTTAGGTTAGGTTGGATTGGGTTGGTTTGGGTTCGGTTGGGTTGGGTTAGGTTGGGTGGGGTTAGGTTAGGTTAGGTTAGGTTAGGTTAGGTTAGGTTAGGTTGGGTTCGGATGGGTTGGGTTGGGTTAGGTTGGGTTAGGTTAGGTTAGGTGAGGTTAGGTTAGATTAGGTTAGGTTAGGTTAGGTTAGGTTAGGTTAGGTTAGGTTAGGTTAGGTTGGGTAGGGTTAGGTTAGGTTAGGTTGGGTTGTGTTGGTTTGGGTTGGGTTGGGTTGGGTTAGGTTGGGTTAGGTTGGGTTAGGTTAGGTTATGTTAGGTTAGGTTACGTTAGGTTACGTTAGGTTAGGTTGGGTTCGGTTAGGTTAGGTTAAGTTAATTTTAGTTAGTTTTACTTCTTTTCACGAAAAACACTCAGTTTTAGATAAAAGCCAATGTATTTTACGTAGTTTTATCTTCTTTTCACGGAAAACGCTTAATTTTGTTTCAAAACACCGATTTTCAGTGTTAGTGGTTAGGTTAGGTTAGGTTAGGTTAGGTTAGGTTAGGTTAGCTGAACTTTAGTTAGTTTTACTTCTTTTCACGAAAAACACTCAGTTTTAGATGAAAACCAATATATTTTACTTATTTTCATCAGCTTTTCACGGAAAACGCTTAATTTCTTTTCAAAACACTGATTTTCAGTGTTAGAGGTAAGGTTAGGTTAGGTTAGGTTCGGTTAGGTTAGGTTAGGTTAGGGTAGGTTAGGTTATGTTAGGTTAGGTTGGGTTGGGTTTGGTTGGGTTGGGTTAGGTTGGGTTAGGTTAGGTTAGGTTTGGTTAGGTTACGTTAGGTTAGGTTAGGTTAGGTTAGGTTAGGTTAGGTTGGGTTAGTTTAGGTTAGGTTAGTTTAGATTAGGTTAGGCTAGGTTAAGTGAATTTTAGTTAGTTTTACTTCTTTTCACGAAAAACACTCACGGAAATCGCGGAATTTCCTTACAAAAACACTGTCTTTTAGTTAGTTGTACATATTTTCGAAGATGTGCCGTGTTTTCTGATGAAGAACTCTATTTTGAAGTTAGTTTTACTTCTTTTCACGGTTAGGTTAGGCTAGGTTAGGTTAGGTTAGGTTAGATTAATTTTAGTTAGTTTTACTTCTTTTCACGAAAAACACTCAGTTGTAGATGTAAACTAATGTATTTCACTAATTTTTATCTTCTTGTCACGGAAAACGCTTAATTGTTTTTGAAAACACTGATTTTCAGTGTTAGTGGTTAGGTTAGGTTAGGTTAGGTTAGGATAGGTTAGGGTAGTTCAGGTTAGGTTAGTTTGGGTTGGGTTGGGTTAGCTAAGGTTAGGTTAGGTAAGGTTAGGTTAGCTTAGGTTAGGTTGGGTTGGGTTGGTTTGGGTTGGGTTGGGTTGGGTTGGGTTGGGTAAGGTTAGGTTAGGTTAGGTTAGGTTAGGTTAGGTTAGGTTAGGTTAGGTTGGGTTGGGATGGGTTGGGTTGGGTTGGGTTGGGTTGGGTTAGGTTGGGTTAGGTTAGGTTGGGTTGGGTTGGGTTAGGTTGGGTTGGGTTGTGTTGGTTTTGGGTTTGGGTTGGGTTAGGTTTGGTTGGGTTAGGTTGGGTTGGTTGGGTTATGTTAGGTTAGGTTAGGTTAGGTTAGGTTAGGTTAGGTTAGGTTAGGTTAGGTAGGGTAAGGTTAGGTTAGGTGAATTTTAGTTAGTTTTACTTCTTTTCACGAAAAACACTCAGTTTTTGATAAAAACCAATGTATTTTACTTATTTTGATCTTCTTTTTACGGAAAAGGCTTAATTTCTTTTTCAAAACACTAATTTTCGGTGTTAGAGGTTAGGTTAGGTTAAGTTAGGTTAGGTTAGGTTAGGTTAGGTGAACTTTAGTTAGTTTTACTTCTTTTCACGAAAAACACTCAGTTTTAGATGAAAACCAATGTATTTCACTTATTTTTATCTTCTTGTCACGGAAAACGCTTAATTTTTTTTCAAAACACTGATTTTCAGTGTTAGTGGTTAGGTTAGGATAGGTTAGGGTAGTTCAGGTTAGGTTAGGTTGGGTTGGGTTGGGTTAGGCAAGGTAAGGTTAGGTTAGGTTAGGTTAGGTTAGGTTAGGTTGGGTTCGGTTGGTTTGGGTTCGGTTGGGTTGGGTTGGGTTGGGTAAGGTTAGGTTAGGTTAGGTTAGGTTGGGTTTGGGATTGGGTTAGGTTAGGTTGGGTTTGGTGTGCCTGGGGTCTCAGGTGTACCTGGAATTATCAGAGAATTATTGCCTGGGGAGTGTCGGAGAGTGTGCCTGGGAGTGTCAGGTGTTTCTGGGAGAGTCGGACGTGTACCTGGGGAGTGTCAGGGTGTACCAGGGGAATGTCAGTGGAGTACTTGGGGTGTCAGAGGGTGTGCCTGGGATGACAGAGGTGTACCTTGAAGTGTCAGAGGTGTACCTGGGAGTGTCAGAGGTTTACCTGAGAGTGTCGGAGGTGTACCTGGGAGTGTGAGAAGTGTACCAGGGAGTGTCGGAGGTGTACCTGAGAGTGTCGGAGGTGTATCTGGGAGTGTCGGACGTGTACCTGGGAGTGTCAGAGGAGTACCAGGGAATGTCAGTGGAGTACCTGGCAGTGTCAGAGGTGTACCTGGTAGTGTCTGAGGTGTACCTGGCAGTGTCAGCGGTGTACCTGGGAGTGTCAGCGGTGTACCTGGGAGTGTTAGAGGTGTATCAGGGAGTGACAGATGTGTGCCTAGAAGTGTCAGAGGTGTACCTAGGAGTGTGAGAAGTGTGCCTGGGAGTGTATGGGGTGTACCTGGGAGTTTCAAAGGGGTACCTGGGAGTGGCAGGGGTGTACCAGGGAGTGTCAGTGGAGTACCTGGGAGTGTCAAAGGTGTACCTGGGAGTGTCAGAGCTGTACCTGGGAGTGTCAGAGGTGTATCTAGGAGTGTCGGTCGTGTACCTGGGAGTGTCAGAGGTGTACCATGGAATGTCAGAAGGTGTGCCTGGGAGTGTCAGGGTGTGCCTGGAGTGTTGGAGGTGTACCTGGGAGTGTCAGCCGGTGTGCCTGGGAGTGTCTGGGGTGTGCCTGGGGGTGTCACCCAGGAGTGCTGGGAGTGTGGGGGTGTGCCTAGAAGTGTCTGAAGTGTACCCAGGGAGTGTCCAGAGGTGTGCCTGGGGTGTCTGAGGGGTGTGCCTGGGGAGTGTCCTGGGGAGTGCCTGGGGTGTCAGGGAGAACCAGGGAGGTGAAGAGGTGTGCAGGAGTGTCAGAGGTGTGCAGGGGTGTCTGGGGTGTGCTTGAGTGTCAGAGGAATGCCTAGGAGTGTCAAGGTGTGCCTGGGGTGTCAGAGGTGTGCCTAGGAGTATCGGAGGTTTACCTGGGAGTGTCGGAGATGTACCTGGGAGTGTCGGAGGTGGACCTGGGAGTGTCAGAGGTGTACCTGGGAATATCAGAGGTGTACCTGGAAGTGTCAGAGGTGTACCTCGGAATGTCAGAGGTATTCCAGGGAGTGTCAGTGAAGTACCTGAGAGTCTCAAAGGTGTTCCTTGGAGTATCAGAGGTGTACCTTGAAGTGTCAGAGGTGTACCTGGGAGTGTCAGAGGTTTACCTGAGAGTGTCGGAGGTGTACCTGGGAGTGTGAGAAGTGTACCAGGGAGTGTCGGAGGTGTACCTGGGAGTGTCGGAGGTGTATCTGGGAGTGTCGGACGTGTACCTTGGAGTGTCAGAGGTGTACCAGGGAATGTCAGTGGAGTACCTGGCAGTGTCAGCGGTGTACCTGGGAGTGTCAGCGGTGTACCTGGGAGTGTTAGAGTTGTATCAGGGAGTGACAGAGGGGTACCTAGAAGTGTCAGAGGTGTACCTAAGAGTGTAAGAAGTGTACCTGGGAGTGTCTGAGGTGTACCTGGGAGTGTCAGAGGTGTATCTGGGAGTGTCGTACGTGTACTTGGGAGTGTCAGAGGTGTACCAGGGAATGTCAGTGGAGTACCTGGCAGTGTCAGAGGTGTGCCCAGGAGTGTCAGATGTGTACTGGAATGTCAGAGGTGTACCTGGGGAGTGTCAGAGTTATACCTGGGAGTGTCAGAGGTGTACCTGGGGTGTCAGGGGTATACCAGGGAGTGTAAAAAATGTACCTGGGAGTGTCGGAGGTGTACCTGGGAGTGTCAGAGGTATACTTGGGAGTATCAAAGGTGTACCTGGGAGTGTCAGCGGAGTACCCGGGAGTGTCTGAGGTGTGCCTGGGAGTGTCAGAGATGTGCCTGGGAGAGTCAGATGTGCACTTGGGGGTGTCAGAGGTGCACCTTGGAGTGACTGAGATGTACCTGGGAGTGTGTGAGGTGTACCTGGCAGTGTCTGAGGTGTGCCTGGCAGTGTCTGGGGTGCCTGGCAGTGTCAGCGGTGTGCCTGGGGTGTCGGTGTGCCTGGGGTGTCACAGGGTGCCTGAGAGTGTGGGGAGGTGTGCCTGCGAGGTGTGAGAGGTGTGCCTAGGAGTGTCAGAGGTGTACCTAGGGTGTGAGAAGTGTGCCTGGGGAGTGTCTGGGGTGTGCTTGGGGTGTCAAAGTGTGCCTGGGAGTGTCAGAGGTGTGCCTGGGGGTGTCAGGGGTGTGCCTGGGAGTGTCTGGGGTGTGCCTGGGTGTGTCAGAAGTACCAGGGGTGTCACAGGAGTGCCTGGGGTGTGAGATGTGTGCCTGCGAGTGTGAGGTGTGCCTAGAACTGTCTGGGGTGTGCCAGGGGTTGTCAGAGGTGTGCCTGGGGTGTCTGGTGTGCCTGGGGGTGTCTTAGGAGTGCCTGGGGTGTCAGGGGAGAACCAGGGAGTGAAAGGGTGTACCAGGGAGTATCTGAGGTGTGCCTGGGGTGTCAGAGAAGTACCAGGGGTGTCTGGGGAGTGCCTGGGAGTGTGAGATGTGTGTCCTGGGGTGTCAGAGGTGTGCCAGGGTGTCAGGGGTATGCCTGGGGTGTCAAGGTGTGCCTGGGGAGTGTCAGAGGTGTGCCTGGGGTGTCAGGGGTGTGCCTGGGGTGTCTGGGGTGTGCCTGGGGTGTCAGAGAAGTACCAGGGGAGTGTCAGGGGTGCCTGAGGTGTGAGATGTGTGCAGGTGTGAGAGGTGTGCCTAGAGTGTCTGAGGGTGTGCCAGGGGAGTGTCAGAGGTGTGCCTGGGGAGTGTCTGGGGTGTGCCTGGGGTGTCAGGGGGAGAACCAGGGAGTGAAAGGATGTACCTGGGAGTGTCAGAGGGTGTACCAGGGAGTATCTGAGGTGTGCCTGGGAGTGTCAGAGGTGTACCAGGGGTGTCAGAGGAATACCTAGGAGTGTCAAGGTGTGCACCTGAGTGTCAGAGGTGTACCTAGGAGTATCGGAGGTTTACCTGGGAGTGTCGGAGTTGTACCTGGGAGTGTCGGAGGCGAACCTGAGAGTGTGGGAGGTGTACCTGGGAATATCAATAGTGTACCTGGAAGTGTCAGAGGTGTACCTGGGAATGTCAAAGGTATACCAGGGATTGTCAGTGAAGTACCTGGGAGTCTCAAAGGTGTACCTGGGAGTATCGGAGGTGTACCTGGGAATATCGGAGGTGTACCTGGGAATATCGGAGGTGTACCAGGGAGTGTCAGAGGTGTACCTGGGAGTCCCAAAGGTGTACCTGGGAGTATCAGAGGTGTACCTTAACCTAACCTAAACTAACCTAACCTAACCTAACCTAACCAAACCAAACCTAACCTATCCTAGGTTAGGTTAGGTTAGGTTAGGTTAGGTGAATTTTAGTTAGTTTTACTTCTTTTCACGAAAAACACTCAGTTTAAGATGAAAACCAATGTATTTTACTTATTTTCATATTCTTTTCACGGAAAACGCTTAATTTCTTTTCAAATCACTGATTTTCCGTGTTAGTGGTTAGGTTAGGTTAGGTTAGGTTAGGTTAGGTTAGGTTAGGTTAGGTTAGGTTAGGTTAGGTTAGGTTAGGTTAGGTTAGGTTAGGTTGGGTTGGGTTGGGTTGGGTTGGGTTAGGTTGGGTTAGGTTGGGTTAGGTTAGGTTAGGTTAAGTTAATTTTAGTTAGTTTTACTTCTTTTCACGAAAAACACTCAGTTTTAGATGAAAACCAATCTATTTTACTTATTTTTATCTTCTTTTCACGGAAAACGCTTAATTTTTTTTGAAAACACCGATTTTCAGTGTTAGTGGTTAGGTTAGGTTACGTTAGGTTAGGTTAGGTTAGGTTAGGTTAGGTTAGGTTAGGTTAGGTAAACTTTAGTTAGTTTTACTTCTTTTCACGAAAAACACTCAGTTTTAGATGAAAACCAATGTATTTTACTTTTTTCATCAGCTTTTCACGGAAAACGCTTAATTTCTTTTCAAAACACTGATTTTCTGTGTTAGAGGTTAGGTTAGGTTAGGTTAGGTTAGGTTAGGTTAGGTAGGGTTAGGTTAGGTTAGGTTATGTTAGGTTAGGTTGCGTTGGGTTGTGTTGGTTGGGTTAGGTTGGGTTACGTCAGGTTAGGTTTGGTTAGGTTAGGTTAGGTTAGGTTAGGTTAGGTTAGGTTAGGTTGGGTTAGGTTAGGTTAGGTTATGTTAAGTTAGGTTAGGCTAGGTTAAGTGAATTTTAGTTAGTTTTACTTCTTTTCACGAAAAACACTCACGGAAATCGCTGAATTTTTTTACAAAAACACTGTCTTTTAGTTAGTTGTACATATTTTCGAAGATGTGCCGTGTTTTCTGTTAAAGAACTCTATTTTGAAGTTAGTTTTACTTCTTTTCACGGTTAGGTTAGGCTAGGTTTGGTTAGGTTAGGTTAGATGAATGATAGTTAATTTTAATTCTTTTCACGAAAAACACTAAGTTGTAGATGAAAACTAATGTATTTCACTTATTTTTATCTTCTTGTCACGGAAAACGCTTAATTTTTTTTCAAAACACTGATTTTCAGTGTTCGTGGTTAGGTTAGGTTATGTTAGGTTAGGTTAGGTTAGGTCAGGTTAGGTTAGTTCAGGTTAGGTTAGGTTGGGTTGGGTTGGGTTAGGTTAGGTTAGGTTAGGTTAGGTTAGCTTAGGTTAGGTTAGGTTGGATTGGGTTGGTTTGGGTTCGGTTGGGTTAGGTTAGGTTGGGTAAGCAGGTTGGGTTAGGTTGGATTTAGGTTAGGTTAGGTTAGGTTAGGTTAGGTTGGGTTGGGTTGGGATGGGTTGGGTTGGTTTGAGTTGGGTTTAAGATTGAGTTGGGTTAGGTTGGGTTAGGTTGGGTTATGTTAGGTTGGATTGGGTTGGATGAAGTTAGGTTAGGTTATGTTGGGTAGGGTTAGGTTAGGTTAGGTTGGGTTGTGTTGGTTTGGGTTGGGTTCGGTTGGATTAGGTTGGGTTAGGTTGGGTTAGGTTAGGTTATGTTAGGTTAGGTTAGGTTAGGTTAGGTTAGGTTATGTTAGGTTAGGTTGGGTTAGGTTAGGTTATGTTAAGTTAATTTTAGTTAGTTTTACTTCTTTTCACGAAAAACACTCAGTTTTAGATGAAAGCCAATGTATTTTACTTAGTTTTATCTTCTTTTCACGGAAAACGCTTAATTTTTTTTCAAAACACCGATTTTCAGTGTTAGTGGTTAGGTTAGGTTAGGTTAGGTTAGGTTAGGTTAGGTTAGGTTAGGTTAGGTTAGGTTAGGGTTGGGTTGTGTTGGTTTGCTGGGTTCGGTTGGTTAGGTTGGTTAGGTTGAGGTTAGGTTATGTTGAGTTAGGTTATTAGGTTAGGTTAGATTAGGGTTATGTTAGGTTGGGTTAGGTTAGTTAGGTTAAGTTAATTTTAGTTAGTTTTACTTCACGAAAACACTCTAGTTTTAGATGGCAATGTATTTACTTAGTTTTATCTTCTTTCACGGAACGTTTAAAACAATTGTTTCAGTGTTAGTGGTTAGGTTAGTTAGGTTAGGTTGGGTTAGGTTAGGTTAGGTTTGGTTAGGGTTAGGTTAGTGAACTTAGTTGGGTTTTTACTTTTCACGAAAAAACTCAGTTTTAGATGAAAACCAATGTATTTTACTTATTTTCATCTGGCCTTTTCACGGAAAAACGCTAATTTCTTTTCAAAACACTGATTTTCAGTGTTAGAGGTTAGGTTAGGTTAGGGTTAGATTAGGTTAGGTTAGGTTGGGTTAGAAAGTTAGGTTAGGTTATGTTAGGTTAGAAGTTGCGTTGGGTTGTGCTGGGTTGGGTTAGGTTGGGTTAGGGTTAGGTTGGGTTAGGTTAGTTTAGGTTATTAGGTTAGGTTAGGTTATGCTAGGTTGTGAATTTAGTTGTTTTTACTTTTTTCACGAAAACACTCAGGAATGGTGAATTTCTTACAAAAACATTGTCTTTAGTTATGTATTATATTTTGAAGATGTGCTGTGTTTTCGTTGAAGAATCTTATTTTGAAGTAGTTTACTTCTTTTCACGGTTAGGGTTAGGCTAGGTTTGGTTAGGTTAGGGTTAGATGAATGTTAAAGTTGGTTTTACTTCTTTTCAGAAAAACACTCAGTTTTAGATGTAAAACTAATGTATTTCACTTATTTTTATCTCTTTGTCACGAAAACGCTTATTTTTTTCAAAACACTGATTTTTCAGTGTTAGTGGTTAGGTTAGGTTAGGTTAGGTTAGGTTATGGTTAGGTTAGGTTAGTTCAGGTTAGGTTAGGTTGATTGGGTTAGGTTAGGTTAGGTTAGGTTAGGTTAGGTGGTAGGTTAGGTTGGATTGGGTTGGCTTGGGTTCGGTTGGGTTGGGTTAGGTTGGGTAAGGTTAGGTTAGGTTAGGTTAGGTTAGGTTAGGTTAGGTTAGGTTAGGTTAGGTTAGTGTTTAGGTTAGCTGAACTTTAGTTAGTTTTACTTTTTCACGAAAAAACACTCAGTTTTAGATGAAAACCAATATATATTTATTTTCATCTTCTTTTCTGGAAAAGCGCTTTTAATTTTTTTCAAAACACTGATTTTCGGTGTTAGTGTTGAAGGATGGTTGGGTTAGGTTAGGGGGGTTGGGTTAGGTTAGGTTATGTTAGGTTTGGTTTGGGTTGGGTTGGGTTGGGGTTGGGTTAGGGTTGGGTTGGTAGGTTGGGTTTGTTTGCTTGTAGTTGGGTTGGGTTAGGGCTAGGAAGGTTAGTTTGGTTTGGGGTTAGTTTAGGTTAGGTTAGGCTAGGGTGGTGAATTTTAGGTTAGTTTTTACTTCTTTTCACTAAAAATCCTGGGTGGTGAATTTCCTACAAAAAACAGTCTTTTAGTTAGTTTTATATTTTCGAAGATGCCGTGCTGATGAAGAACTCTATTTTGAAGTTGTTTTTACTTTTTTCACGGTTAGGGTTAGGTTAGGTTAGGTTAGATGAATTTTAGTTATTTTCTTTTTCACGAAAACACTCAGTTTTAGATGTAACCAATGTATTTCACTTATTTTTATCTTCTTGTTACGGAAAACGCTGATTTCTTTTTCAAAACATGATTTTCAGTGTTAGGTGGTTAGGTTAGGTTAGGTTAGGATTTGGGTTAGGTTAGGTTAGGTTGGGTTGTGGCTTTGGGTTGGTTTGTTGGGTTGGGTGGTTTAGGTTAGGTTTGTTAGGTTAGGTTAGGTTGGGTTGATGGCTGTTGAAGTCTTAGGTTAGGTTATTTTTAGGGGTTAGGTTGAGCAATACGTAACTGAATCCAGCTGGTCGAT
>NW_024714769.1:0-9516 GCF_018991925.1 Homarus americanus
TCCGTGTCTTCCCCGGGATCCTTCAGCCGTGTCTTCCCCGGGATCCTTCAGCCTTGTCTTCCACAGGATCCTTCTTCCGTGTCTTCCCCAGGATCCTTCTTCCGTGTCTTCCCCAGGATCCGTCAGCCATGTCTTCCCCAGGATCCTTCAGCCGTGTCTTCCCCAGTATCCATCTACCGTGTCTTCTCCAGGATCCTTCTGCATTGTCTTCCCCAGGATCCTTTTTCCGTGTCTTCCCCAGGATCCTTCAGCCGTGTCTTCCCAGGAGCCTTCAGCCAATGTCTTCTCCAGGATCCTTCCAGCCGTGTGTTCCCCAGGATCCTTCAACCGTGTCTTCCACAGGATCTTCTTCCGTGTCTTCCCAGGATCCTTCAGCGTGTCTTCCCCCAGGATCCTTCTTCGTCTTCCCCAGGATCCTTCAGCCATGTCTTCCCCAGGATCCTTCAGCCGTGTCTTCTCCAGGATCCTTCAGCAAAGTGTTCCCCAGGATCCTTCAGCGATAATATTTCCACAGGATCCTTCTTCCGTGTCTTCCCCAGGATCCTTCATCCGTGACTTCCCCAGGATCCTTCTTCCGTGTCTTCCCCAGGATCCTTCAGCCGTGTCTTCCCCAGGATCCTTCAGCCGTGTCTTCTCCAGGATCCTTCTTCCGTGTCTTCTCCAGGATCCTTCAGCCGTGTCTTCCCCAGGATTCTTCTTCCGTGTCTTCCCTAGGATCCTTCAGCCGTGTCTTCCCCATGATCCTTCTTCCGTATCTTCTCCAGGATCCTTCAGCCGTGTCTTCCCCAGGATCCTTCTTCTGTGTCTTCCCCAGGATCCTTCAGCCGTGTCTTCCCCATAACTGCCAGCTATTATACCCGTAGATTCTCACCCAAGGCTCACTAAACAACCTTATTGGGTTATCCTAGGTCAAATCAATTTACGGTTTATCATTATCGATAGCTTATCCTAACCCCAATTACATGTCACCAACCATCACAGTCTCTTTTCCGGCCATGTCAAGCACTACCGCGACAACTAAAACAAAGAACAGGTTGTAAGCGACCACTGGACGTCACGCACTTGTCTTCGGGTGATATGTACTCGAGGGAAAATTGTAAACCCGCACGAAGTCATGCACGAATATTATGTATCATCATGGGTAAAAAAAGTAAAAAAGCTGTGAGTTATTTGACGTCATGCATTACTCTTATATACAGTATATGACCGGGAATAATGAACCCAAAGACAAATGTTAGAAGCTACATTACGTCAGGCGCTATTATTTTATGTATTACCAACAATATAACCAAATAGGTAACAGGCAGTCATTAAACATGCAAGTACTACCGCCTGGAAAGATATTGGAGGCATAATGTGTTGTCTAATGGTAGACCCTGCTGCCATATGGCATCACAAAAATTGTGACCAAGTCCCAGGTTGCTGATCTGGCTTTCTGCCTCATTTACACACAATTGCATGGTCTCAATTGTTTCTCTTACTTCGACAACACAACATAAATAACATTTCTCACTCTTGATTTTGTTTTCGGTTCATTTTCTATTATTTTTATTTTTTTGGTGGGCTAATCTCCATTGAAAATATTTACAAGACGCCATCCAAAACTCCTCAGGAAATATCATGAAAAATTAAAACATGTACAACAGCTAGCGAATACACACTGTCATGCACTATGCATTATACGTGACCAAATGATGTAAAAACCAAGCGAGATTCTGTAGGTCCGTAAGTCGACATTCACTACAGGACTACAGGACTACAGTATATATGTATATATATATATATGTATATATATATATATATATATATATATATATATATATATATATATATATATATATATATATATATATATATATATATATATATATATACATATATATATATATATACTTTACGATGAATTAGTTAATACAATATATACCTGTAATATATATTTAGGTCTATTTTCAAGACATTACACTTAATAATACGAATTTTCTCAACACTTTAAAGTTTCCTAATTATCTAACGAATAATAATAATAATAATAATAATCAAGACAAGTTGATAACGTTCACATTGAAATTATTTTATATTTTCAACATTTGTTTTATATACTTTGAGAATACTTCGTCATATATGAGTGTAAAAGTCTATTATGTTTTAACCTGGTGAAGCAAGGCTCTAGGCACAGTAATAAGTGACGAATTTACAGTGAAACCTAACGGACTGTTCTCTCCATGTCGTCCGTTAGATGGCGGTCCTCACATCTAACGGACACTTGATATAACAGACATTCCTCCACAAAGAGTCCGTTGAATAGAGGTTTCACTATACATATATCCTAAATTATATATCAAGCATAATTTACATATGAGGATATTAAACAGTAAATAATATAAATTTGCATATATCAAACTACACCAAAAATAATAATTAACACAAGCTATATTAACTAACACATTTACACAAACTATATTAATTAACATATATTTACCATATTTTAACTCCAACAAGAAACCTTAATACTTATAACTATTAATCTTACGTTAATTAAAAACACCTGGTACCTGTGTTAATAATTTTAAACCATGTGTATCGATTATTTCCAGGGTTTTTTTTGTTTACCTGAACTTTTGAGATAAATTATTATGTAAACTACGAAAACAAAATAAACAAGTCATGGATACAAACA
Source organism: Homarus americanus (assembly GCF_018991925.1). Lineage (NCBI taxonomy): Eukaryota > Metazoa > Arthropoda > Malacostraca > Decapoda > Nephropidae > Homarus > Homarus americanus. The sequence continues at coordinate 2,678 of NW_024714769.1, forward strand.
GCGAAAATACCGAAAAGTCATGACGTAGTGACTTTTTTGTTTACGTTGTAAGTAGATAATTATAATTGGATAGATAAATATATATATAAGTAGATATATGAGTTGATAGAAAGATATATACAAGCAGATAGACAAAAACATATAAATAGATAAATAAAAAGTGATGGAAAAGTTATTTACTATTTTGTCTTTGCTTTTATATACATATACTCAATTTATATACATTACCTATATGGAACTCAATGCTACATAATGCCGATGGTCTTCTGTTTGTATTAGTATTTTCATGGGTATTTTTGCTTTTATTATTATTGTATCTGAGGTATAATTTTTGTTTGGGATTTTTTTTTAAAATAAGAACATTTTTAAGGCATTGTCGCTTATATTCACTCTGTATGTATGGGCATTTTTTGTATGTATGGATGTTTTTATTTCTGTTTGGTTAATAATTCAGTATGTATGGAGTTTTTATTTACAGTGGTAATTTTTTCATATTTGTGCCTATGTTGATTTGATCATTTTTTTTGTTTTTAGATTATTCACAATATATTGTCTCTCACCTAGTGTGTCGTGTCGTGTGAGGCATTAGACTACAAAGGACCTGTATCACACACTACCATTGAATTAAACTTTTACCAGATTCATTTATACAATAATATAAACATCTACAGGATTCTCATGTAGTGGGGAAATGACATTATAGACACTTACAAGAATCACTAGTGAGTATTAAGTGATTCTCTTTCTAGATACTCAAGTGGGGAAAATGGCAGAACTGTCGACACTAGAATAGCCTATGGGATTTTGAATCGATAGACATACCGAGTCCTCAGGTAGTAAACTATCGTACCTGAAGAAAGTGTACTAACTCCTGTACACTAGAACTATCAAAATATCATCTTATCACCTTCACGTAGACATCTGGAGTTATTTATTGTCTCTTAAGGTATTCTGAAAATTATTGCCGTAGGAAGTCTTAAATTGGATAACTAACTCGTACCACAAGCAATCAAGCCGCAGGGAGATGGTTTGATATCTTATACTTTCTTTCTGTACTAGCCTGCAACTACCATCACTACCACTATCATCAACACTACTACTACCACCATCGATACCATATTCACTAGCACCAAAAATACTACCATCACCACCGACACCATACCTACCACCAGCATAAATATCACTATCACCACCGACACCATACCTACCACTATCATCATCAAGTATTGTTTACTATGACTGGTTATCCCAAACTGTAAACAAGACGAAGATAACAAAAAACATGTTATCTTGGCCGTGTTATCAATCTGTGTTATCTTGGTAGCATTTAAAGGATAACCATTAACTCCCAAGTTTCAATTCCCTGTTTTAAATATTTTACGAACTTGAAAAACAAAATCTAGTTATCGTGGCAATTGATGAGGATAACCGTAGACTTGTGTTAACTTAGCGGTACTGCCAATTCGGGTTTAATTCGCCATATATAAATTTCTATAGTTTTCGGTATATCTATATAATTAATTTAGGTTTTTAACCATCTATATAATTACCCCATTCATTATATAAGAGGGATATATTTTTGTATTATTGTAGGTATATTTCCAGCGCTCATAATATAGACGGGATATATTATAATTGACGTTATATTAGCTGTATTTATGAGCTATATTAGGAGGAAACTCGAAAGGCAGTTTGATGAGACAAAAAATAACTGATTTTGTTTTCATTAGCCTCTAGGTATTTAAATGGAATTTTTAGTTCCCACTTAAGGAGATGGAAAAGATTAATTCGTTTTCCATTATCGCCTGTAATTAATATCAATACGTAACACCACTTTAAAAAAATTTACTCTGATGTTCATATAAAAAATAACCTAAACTTTGAATTAAGGTATAGCAAAAATCATCTTAGGTTATACGTAAATATACTTAAATCGGGACATATCTATAATCTGTCTTTAAATATTCCCTAAATATACCTAAGCCAACCTCATCCTTAAAGTTACAACTCAAAATATGTCTCAAGTTTGACCTAGTAACACCTCAAGGACAGCTGAAGACAACACAAGGGAAGACGATAAAAACTTCTCGTGGTTGAAATAATTACTTGAAGTGAGGGAGTCCGGCCAAGAGAGACATAACACACACCCATTTAAAGAGGTCAGTTTCTTCAGGGTTTCATTCATTCATTTACTTAGTTTTTGTTATTAATATTTGGTCATAATGGAGAGATTATTCTGGTTTTCTTTATTTTTCTTAGTATTCTTTCTTTCTTGTTTGTTTTTCTTTCTTTCTTCTGTTTCTGCTTTTTATTTTTTTCACCTGCAACTTATTTGTTTTTCTTATTTTTCTCTTCTTTCATCATCTGCTTCTATTTTTCTTCTTTCTTCAGCTTTTCTTCCTTCCTTCTTCTTCTTCTCATTAATATTACCATCATCATTATTATTATTATTGCAAAGATCATTATTTTAATTTCCCTTGCTATTTACATCAATACAAAATACAGTAAATAAATTTTAATCTTTTCTTTCCATCGCTATGACGTAAACAAAATTTTTTTCTTCCTGAAGTAAAAAATAAAATACCAATCAAACACACTAATGAATATGAAGTCGATTTCTTGATTTATAATGTCCTCAGTAAGGGTTGAGGCGTTTAGTAAATCCTCTTGATGTTTGTAATTGATTAAACATTTCTTCCTTACCTGTAATGTGGGCCAGGTAGAGGGTGTTACCTGTCCTCGTGTTCCAGGTAAGCCCAATAAACAGATTGTGTAATCCTTTTATGGTGAACGGGAGATGTGTCTTATTAGGACATGTAAGTTAATATTTTAGGACATGTAAGTTAATATTTTACAAAGTTAATATTTTACAAAATTTTCAAGACATTTATTTTTTTTCTTTGGGTAATTAAAATTCTTGTTCTTGTGACATTAAATAACTCGCCTTTGTTTATGGCATTTAAATGAACTTATTTTTAAAGCGTGTTTCAGGATATTTAAAGCCCGTCACTTACGTCACTAAATATTACGTATTCTTAGGTTAGGTTAGTGAGGCAGAAAAATTTTAATACTGAAGAATGTAGAATAATTTAATACTCCCGTTAATAATAATAAGAATAATGTAAATTTATGATAGAATGTTCGTGTTAGTCTCATTATAATAATTAATAGAATCTAAAAAAATTAAAATAAAAAAATAGTTAATTTTTATTTTTGTAGTAAAGTATTTTAATTTTGTAATTGATAGTAAAGTAAAATATGGGGAAAATTAACGTGTTTAGTATTACTGTGTCATCTAGAACCGTGTATTTTCCGCCTAGGTCGAGATATCAAATTCAAATCCAAATCTTACAATGGCACGGCTATCCTGCTATCCTTGCTATCTAGTGCTGAAGACCTATTGCAGTATCGAGATATCAATCTTTAATATATTCACTGTTAGATATCCTCTTTGCTATTTCACGTTACTTAACAATAAGACAATTTCTTCTTCAATCTAATATAACGCGAAGATATCCAGAACGTATTAAATATGTCTCTCAGTAGTTCTCCAAGTACCTCGTTAAGTGGGTAATTATTCCAGACACAATTAGTCGTAAGTCCGCTTATCTTCGTCCAAAATAGGCCTTTGTAAATCACTGAGAATTTTACGGTTTCATAGATTTTGATATTTTACAAAGGGGAAAATTACTCTATATTCAGTGATTCTTTACCAAACGACAATAATAAATACATAGAAGAAACGATGAAATACATTGCTAATAATAACGTAATGTTCCTTTGTATGTATGTATGTATGTATGTATGTATGTATGTATGTATGTATTATCTGGAGTGTCTAATCCTACTGAACGGCTTAAGTATACATTTAATAACACTCATACATAATAATACACCATCCAGCTGTTATAATAGGTGTTGTATATTATGTATTTCTATATACACATACACTAATATACGGTGTAATTTATACGTTATTTCCGTGGTGTAATAACTAGTAAACTTACACGACACAAGACTAGAAAATTACTTACATTTATCGTAAATTAGAAAAAATAAACTTAACTAGTAAATACAGGTACAAAATCAGGTCTAGTATACAGGTACAGTGATCTCTCGGCCGTGAGTTGAATACCTTTATAAGACAAGTAAATATTAGTTACAGTATCTTGTAATGTAAAGTGATACATTTCAGTAGTAAAAATACAGAGTTATGTTTAGCATTTAGGGTTTTTTTTTGATGGTGTTAATGATTAATATAATTTACAGGTGGTAATATAAATAAAACTAACTTTTTCACCATTTCTGTTTGAACCACTTAATTTTTTGTTGTCCCGTAAGTGGTAAATTAAGAATCTCACTTGAATAATGAATTGTACCACTTTTTTTTTTCTTTTTTTACGAGAATTAGCCCACCCGGGCACAGGTCAAACGACCCACAACGGAGCCTGGGGGGCGAAAAAAAAAGAACGGAAAGAAATTGAAAATATAGAAAAAAAGGTTATACTGTATTAATCTACACCACGAAGATGCCGGAAAACCAGCTTTTTAAAGTGAGACAGATTGTAAGAGCATGGAAACACAGAAGAAGGCAAAGCATTCCACAGTTTGGCTGTGTGAGGAAAGAAGGAGGTACTATAACGGGTTATTCTCGTGTGACCGATATCCACAGAGAAATGGTGGGCACCGCGGGCAAGACGTGTGTTACGAACTCACGGCCTTACCGGCGGTACACAGGATGCCAAATCCCCTGAACATTGCCCGTTAAAGTACCTGTAAAAGAGAGAGAGTGAAGCAACATTGCGGCGAAGAGAAAGGGGAGAGAGATTGTCGACTAAAGGAGCAGAGTTAATAAGACGAATGCCTTTGATTCCACCCTATCTAATAGTTGGACAGAAGAAGAGCCACCCCAGATATGAGAGCAGTACTCCAAGTTAGGACGAATGAATCCCTTATATACTTGGAGCAACTGCTCAGGAGTGAAGTAGCTGCGGCATCTGTACAGCATTCCCAACTTTCGGGAGGCAGCTTTAGTTATACTAAGGATGTGTGATTTCCAGGACATATTGGAGGAAATGGTGAGGCCTAACATATTTATTTCAGAATTTGGGGGATGATAGCGTCCTGAAATGTAATTGGTGGGAGATCGTCTACTTTACAAAGTGTAATTGGTAAATATTGAGTTTTGTTACTATTGAACTTAACCAAGTTTGTATCTCCCCATTCAGAGATGCTGCACAGATCCGCGTTGATAGAAGTAATGATATCAGTTCTAGAAACAGATCTAGTTTGAGAGTTAGGAGGAAGGGGAAAATGTGAGGAAGAGTGAAGAGTAGAATCATCGGCGTAAGAATGGATAGAATTAGTTGTAGTGTGAAGTAAATCATTGATAAAAAGAAGAAAGAGAGTTGGTGAAAGAACAGAACCCTGTGGGACGCCACTATTGGTAGAGAAAGAGCGAGAAATCGATCCCTCGACAACAACTGCCATGGACCGATTCTCAAGGAAGCTAGAGATGAGAGAACAAAGTGGGGGAGAGAAACCAAAAGAGGGAAGTTTAGATAGCAAAGACTTGTGCCATACCCTGTCAAATGCTTTGGAGATGTCGAGGGCCACGACAAAAGTTTCCCCATAATCCCTAAGAGAGGATGACCAAAGAAGGGTGCACTAGGAGAGCAGATCACCAGTAGATCTTGCCTGGCGAAAGCCATACTGGTGATCCGACAAAAGAGAATGGCGTTCAAGGTGACGGATAAAATGGGAGTTCAAGATAGTTTCGAAAATCATAGAGAGGGATGAAGTTAGGGCAATGGGGCGATAGTTAGAGGGATTAGAATGGTCACCCTTCTTCGGGATGGGCTGAACCAAGGCATGCTTACAAGAAGAAGGAAAAGTTTTGGTTTTGAGGCAAAGGCGAAAGAGGCGAGCAAGCACAGGGGCCAGGGCTTCAGCACACTCCCTCAGAACATGAGGGGGTATTCCGTCCGGTCCATGCGCCTTACTGACATCCAACCTGGATAACACACCGGCAACTCTGCGAGTAGAGATTATAGGAAAGTGCATAGGTTCAGTAGGAGGTGCAGGGGTAGGAGGGGTAGAGTGGGAATCGTCTAAGGTGGAATTAGAGGAGAATAAGGTGCCAAAGAGGTTGGCTTTCTCAGGGGGAGAGTTGGCTATAGAGTTATTGGGACGGAAGAGGGGAGGAAAAGAAGGCGTGCAGAAGTTGTTACAGATGTTTTTAGCTAAGGACCAGAAGGATTTACTAGAGGAAGAATTAGTCAGGACAGCAGTCTTTCTTTTAATAAAATTCCGCTTGGCCCTACGAAGAATAACCTTGCAACGATTCCTAGAAGTAATGAAAGAGGTGTGGGTAATAGGAGAAGGAGATAGTTTCATAGCTCGATATGCCCTATCTCTCACCCTGCAAGCAAGAGAGCAGGAGCGATCAAACCATGATTGTAATGTGAAAGTTTTGGTAGAAGATGGGATAAATGCACTCATACCGCCCTGTATAACCCCAGCAATGCTGTCAGCACATACTGAGGCATCCCGAGTGGAAAAGCAACATTCATCCCAAGGAAAGTCGGTGAAGAATTCTCGCAAGGATTGCCAGCTTGCCCTCCGATAGTGCCATAGTTGACGTTTAGAGGGGGGTGGGGGAGGTGGTCGTGCCCAGTTTGATTTAATAGAAATAAGGTTGTGATCAGAAGACCCTAAGGGGGCAAAAATTTAGTATGAATAGTGTGAGGGGTTAGAGTTAAAACAAACATCAAGAATGTTAGCAAGTTGATCGTGTCGATCAGGAACGCGTGTAGGGTGTTTGATTATTTGTTCCAAAT
>NW_024714770.1:0-18929 GCF_018991925.1 Homarus americanus
AGTATTAAAGGAATGTAAGGAAGAGCTTAGTATGCCCTTAGCAAAGTTGTTTTACATGTCCTTAAAAACAGGTGTAGTACCAGAATCCTGGAGGATAGCGAATGTAATACCGATTTTCAAGAAGGAGGATAGATCACTATCCTCTAACTACCGCCCAATCAGTCTAACATCAATAGTAGGCAAATTACTGGAAGCAATCATTTCAAACTCTATTCGAAATCACCTGGAGAAGCACCAATTGATCAATGATTCCCAGCATGACTTCACAAGCGGACGTTCATGTCTAACTAATCTATTAACATTCTTTTCATCAGTTTTGAATCAGTGGACGAGGGCACAGTGTGATGTGGTATATCGGCTTGCTAAAGCCTTCATTAGAAGTCCCCACGAAAGACTAATTAGAGAGTGAAGCTCATGGCATCAAGGTGACATCCTTAAATGGATTAGGCGTGGACACAGGACGGAAACAAGCAGTGAGCATTATGACACTAAGTCCCATTGGAGCAACGTCACAGTGGGAGTTCCCCAAGGCTCAATGCTTGGACCATTATTGTTTATTATATATGAAACGACATAGATATCAGCATGAACAGCAACATAAGTAAATTTGCTGATGATACTAAAATAGGACGTGTTATCAAATCGGACGAGGACTCCGCAAAACTACAGGAGGATCTAAACAAATTTTTCGAATGGTCTGAAAAATGGCAGATGAAATTCAACATCGACAAATGTAAAGTACTCAGTATAGGAAATGTAAACAGGGAAACCAGATACCAGATGAACAACGATGCCATAGAGAAATCCGACTGCGAGAGAGATTTAGGAGTAATGATAAGTAGGAACCTTAAACCAAGTAAACAATGTGTTTTTGCTCGTAACAAGGCTAATAAAATACTTGGGTTCATACAAAGGAGTGTTAGTTACAAGACTAGCGAGGTCATCCTAAAACTGTATCTTGCTCTTGTGAGACCACACCTGGACTACGCAGTTCAGTTCTGGTCACCGTATTACAGAATGGATATAGAATCCTTGGAAAGAATTCAGAGGAGAATGACAAGACTAATCCCGGGCATTAGGAACCTTGAGTATAGAGACAGGTTAAAGCATCTTAATTTGCACTCCCTTGAGAGACGTAGAGCAAGGGGCGACCTGATAGAGGTGTATAAGTGGAAGGCAGGGCTAAACAAAGGGGACATTACAAAGGTACTCAAATTATCCAACCAGGAACGAACTCGTAACAATGGTTTTAAATTGGACAAATTTAGATTTAGGCGTGAAATAGGTAAACACTGGTTTGGAAACAGAGTAGTGGATGAATGGAACAAGTTACCAAATATCATCATTAACTCGAATACGCTGAATTGCTTCAAACATAGGTTAGATGCTCATATGAGCAATAGCGGTTGGGTGTAAACGGGACTGCCCAGTATGGGCCAATAGGCCCGCTGCAGTTTCCTCCATTCTTATGTTCTTATGTTCTTATGTTCTCTCTCCAACATAAGCTAGTGTGGTGTTGTGTGTTAAAGTGTGGTGTTATGGGTGTAGTGTGGTGTTGTGTGATGTTATGGGATATAATTGTAGTTTCTATGTGGTGTAGTATAGTGTTTAGATGTTCTTTAATCTTATCTTTGTACCAATCCTCCAGCACCAGAGGAAACACACCTTATCTCGCGTAAATCTTCTCCCCTTGACACAAACTCCACGGCATCTATTTTTTTTTTAACTGCATCTCTTTCCCTTCGCCAACCAGGAAATGGCTCCTGTCACTGGGATCAGGAACTAGGGGAGGAGGAAGGTAGGACAAGAGAAGGGGGTAAAAGAATGTTTTTTTTTTGTGAATAGGGAAAAAAAGTAATTCAGAATCTCATGATTATAGAATGTGACGGAGAGGTAATGAACTAAGTCGTGTGTGTGTGTGTGTGTGTCTGTGTGTGTGTGTGTGTGTGCGTGCGTGAGAGATAGAGATATACAGAGCTACTGGTCTCTAAAGAAAACTATAATTCAAAGAGATAGTCGGCAAGAAAATTCCAATAACGTTACACCCAACCCAAGACAACCTTACCATCACCATCCAGCGAGTGAGACCCAGGCCCAAACTGTGTAGTGAATTCTGTTCTCTTGGACACGCCTTCTCCCCCTTTATCCGACTCCTTCGGCTTCATCTATCCTTCATAGCTTCATCCTTACGCTGTCTTTGAAGGATGGACACCCAATTCATGGTAAGCCACACAGTCTCGGGGTCGATATTTCCTCCTTTCTTCCCCTTTTCCTCACTCATCTCGTCTTCCTACAAATCTTCGTTCGCCTCCCCATCCCACCTTCCACACCCATATAATCCTCGCCAATCATAAGCTCATCCTCAGTCCTTTACACGAGGAAATACGGTCGAAGTCTCCAGGCTCTCTCTCTCTCTCTCTCTCTCTCTCTCTCTCCACCACTTGCCTTCTACCTAGGATACTCAACATCATCTTTCTCTTGCATTAAAACTCCACCAGCTCCATAATCACTAGCATCTACATACAATTTCAACGGTTTATCATAATTTACAGTAAAAAGTATGGGTGCACTTATAAGTATCTGTTTCAATTTTTAAAACGCGTCATCACAATGAACACTCCACACAAATTTGACTTTCTTTGGCAACAGATTGGTTAATGGTAAAGCAATGGTTGAAAAGTTCTTACAAAACCTACGATAATATCCACTCATACACAGAAATCTTAATAATTCTCTTCTATTTGTAGGTGCAAGAAATTTCACAGTACTTTCCACCTTAGCATTAATTGGTTTGACACTTCCCTGACCAACAATATAACCTAGATATTCTACAGCAAATTCACTCTTCACAAGGTTTACAGTCAAGTTTGCTTGATTCAATTTGTTAAATACTTCTCTAATTAAATACAAATGTTCTTCCCAAGTTTTTTAATACAGTACAATATCATCTATTCACACAGAACAACCTTTAACATCATAAAATACTTGATTAACTAATCTCTGGAAAGTACTACCGCTGTTTTCATACCAAAGGGTAACACTTTATGCTGATATAAACCTTCCATAGTCACAAATGAAGACATTTCTTTTGCTCTTTCAGTCAGTGGTACTTCCCAATATCCTTTCAACAAATCCATCTTAGTTACAAATTTAGCATCTCCTATTTGGTCAGTACAATCATCCACTCTAGGAATAGGATATGAGTCAGCTTTGGTTACATTACTGTATTTACTTTTCTGTAATCAGTACAAAATCTATATGAAATACCATCAGGTTTAGTCACCAATACACAGAGTGAACTCCAAGGGCTGTTACTTCTTTCAGTCATATCATTATCAACCATATACTGTACTTCTTGTCTCATTATCTCTCTCATCTTAGGAGTCACTCTATATGGGTGTTGCTTAATGGGTGTTGTATTCTCAGCCTCAACATCATGCTGTAATACCTCAGTTCTCCAAGGAACATCAGAAAACAAAGGCCTAAACTCATGTATAATTTGTATGATTTAATTTCTCTTCTCAGTTCCTAAATGATGAAGTTTCTTTTCTAAATTATTCATCACACCTGAATTATTTAACAGTTTATTTTCACATCTCCCCAACTTCATATCTTCACTTTCATCTATCATCTTTTCATCATCAGACCTAACACATAGACAATTCACCTTGTTATTCATATCATTTTCTGTAGAGTTTCTATCATAATATGGTTTTATCATGTTTACATGCAAAGTTGCGTTTATGTGCTTATGTGCATTTTTCTAGGTCCATAGCTTTCACCAGATTCCCAAAGGGGTCCGTGACTCAAAAAAGGTTAAGAACCACTGCACTAGAGGATGTATAGTCAGTCCATAGGCTAACAACCTCCTGACAGCTGACAGGTGTTTATTTCAATACCACTGTTCCCATTACAACTGGTTTGATCAAAACACAGCTTCAAAATTACAACAAAATATAATAAATATGTGTTCAAAAGGCCGCAAATCAATTCACTCAGAATAATGTTACCTCCACCAAACACAATACTCTCTCACTGCTATAATATTATTTAGACTATAATGAACATATTGCACTTTAGTTAACACCACAATTATCCATGATTGCCTAGAAAATAATAGATAAATGTGCACCACATAAGTTTGACCCTCCTATCCTCAACCTAGCTACAGAGAGAGCCACCAGAACCAAAACAATGTTCCAATGCTTTCTTGTTTCATCAACATATAATTTCTAATTCCTTTTATGCTTCACAACTGCTTCTTACAGCCTTTCATAACTGTATAAAAAATAAGAATACATTCTACAAAGTTTACATAATGAAACAAATACTAGTATACATACTTATATAAAATAATCAAGAACTTTTTCAAAGTCTTTACCATAGGCTTTGAAATTCGATTCTAAAGAAAAACGGGAAACAACAGAAACTAAATACAATAGGGGGACGACCGTAACATTATGTTATGTTATGTTAGGCTATTTTAGGTTAGGTTAGGTTAGGTTAGGTTAGGTTAGGTTAGGTTAGGTTAGTATCCCAGTGATAATTAGTTAACATTGTCTTAGCTTAGATACTTATCTTTTGTGTAATTGTTTTGGTTTGCTAGATGTATTACCTACTCTCACTATATATATTTAATAGGATGTTACCTACGCTTACTATATATATTCATTAGGTTTAGTGAAATAAAGATAAAGAGTAATAGTTTTGGATATTATTGACTATACATTGATATGTATAATATGTATTAAAGTAAGGTATATCATAGGAGTGAAAGGAAGATATTGTTTGTTATTGTAATGAAATGTTAATGGTGGTGTTTACTTTCTTATGTGAAGTTCATTTTGGTACATTTTAAGTGGCTATTTGAGAACGACTAACTTTAGTAAGAAAAGTCCTGTTATTTATAAAAGTAAAAATAAACATTTATTTTATTATTGTTTACATTTTTTTTATACTCGGCCTCTTCTTCGTTTGGGACGGCTCTTGGGTATTTATTTAAGGCCGCTATCCCCCCAAACGTGCTTATAAGCATTTGGGTATTATTAGTTGTGTTGGGTATCGCCATTAACTCAGTCCCCTCGGGACAGTTTTCTGTAAAATAGGCGAGTTCAGGGGACTCGTCCCATAGCACGACAACTTTGACGGCACCATCCTCCATGGCCGCTCGAACTTCATCACCAAAGCAGACCATGTCCGGTTCATCGACCCTGAGTTTTTTAATATGGAACTGAGGACAGTGTTAGACTTTTCCAAAAGCATGTGCTGGCGGAGGTCCCGTGTGCCATTGATGGCCTCCCTCAGACCTTGACGGCCGGAGTATGAGGTGTTTATTACAGATCTTACAGCACTCTTCAAGAGCTGAGGGAGACGCTCAACCAATTGGTCCTTCAGCTGACCAGGACCCCCTACCACCAGGGCCTGAACCTGCACGGTCGCCTTATTTTCAGTCATAAAATAATCTTCGCTGAGAGCAATTACTCTCTTCACCAGCAATTGTCTCTTTTTCCAGGCGGATGCGCTGGAACCTGGGAGCGGACTGGCCACCTCTGCCGTGCTTTTTTGGAATGTCCACGTTCTCATGGTGGTGGACTTTTAGTCCATTTTCAGAGAGCGTTCCAAGGGCAACCGCTGACCCATCGATGACGATGTAGCCAACGCCTCCCTCTTGGGAGATGAGTAATTGGTGCAGTGAGTGCGTGGAGAATGTCTTGCTGACATCGTATTTAAATTCTTGAACTGGTTGAGGAGGTGTTAACGTCCGGCGAAGGCGACTCACCTCGCCGGTTGCTTTGTTGAGAACTGATTGGCCGTAAAACACTAAAAGCCCATGGGGTGGCATGGCATTGACTGTGGATAGCATATCCACAGCGCTCTTCAGTGCTTCTTGCACTGAAGAGCGGTTAGAAACGGACTTTATGTTGGCCGCGCGGCTTTGTTCATCCTTGATTCTATTTTTGACGAGTATCAGGGAGGAAGATGATGGGAGGTGAAGGCTTAATACAGACGAAGTCCGGAGAGCCTCCAGATTCTCCAACTCCTTGAGAGCTTCTCTGAATTGGACAAGTTGAACCCGATCCATTTTGAAAGTAATAATAATATTAATATCTGGTTCGTCTGGTGACCTAAAGTTGAAATTTAGGGAGAGATTACAAAATATAAAAAAGTGAGGTTGGAATTTTGTTCCTCAGCTTCATACTGAACATGTTATAGTTTAGTAGTAGCAGTAGAAGTTGAGATGCTGTAGTAATATAGTGAACATATTGTAGTAGCAGTAGAAATGCTGTAGCAAGATAGTAAAGACATTATAGTAATAGTAGTAGTAGTAGTTGAGATGCTGCAGTAATATAGTAAAGACATTGTAGTAGTAGTAGTTAAGATGCTGTAGTAATATAGTAAAGATATTGTAGTGGTAGTAGTAGTTAAGATGCTGTAGTTAAGATGTTGTAGTAGTAGTAGTTAAGATGTTGTAGTAGTTAAGATGCTATAGTAATATAGTAAAGATGTTGTAGTAGTAGTAGTTAAGTAGTAGTAGTAGTTAAGATGCTATAGTTAAGATGTTGTAGTAGTAGTAGTTAAGATGCTGTAGTAATATAGTAAAGACATTGTAGTAGTAGTAGTTAAGATGTTGTAGTAGTAGTAGTTAAGATGCTGTAGTAATATAGTAAAGACATTGTAGTAGTAGTAGTTAAGATGTTGTAGTAGTAGTAGTTAAGATGCTATAGTAATATAGTAAAGACATTGTAGTAGTAGTAGTTAAGATGTTGTAGTAGTAGTAGTTAAGATGCTATAGTAATATAGTAAAGACATTGTAGTAGTAGTAGTTAAGATGTTGTAGTAGTAGTAGTTAAGATGCTATAGTAATATAGTAAAGACGTTGTAGTAGTTAAGATGCCGTAGTAATATAGTAAAGATGTTGTAGTAGTAGTAGTTAAGATGCTGTAGTAGTAGTAGTTAAGATGCTGTAGTAGTAGTAGTTAAGATGCTGTAGTAATATCGTAAAGACATTGTAGTAGTAGGGTGTGTCATAGGAGGGAAGATCAGCTAAAACTAATGGCCCATCACTTTTTTGGTAGATTTTAGTGTATATAAACAGAAAATAATTTCAGTTTCAATATTTTGCAACCTTTTGCTAGGTAAATTTTAGCGTGAAATTTATCGAAAATCTAACGTACAGCTGCATTAGTGCATTACAATTAAATAGTGAACATTGCTTTCTGACTTCATTCTTTAACAACCCAACTAACAATATTTTTTTTCTGTTTCAGATTCTGATGCATTTATAAGTTGATAATATTTGCGATGGCTGCTTGTGTCAGGACGAGGAACCAAAAATCCAGCCATCTCAGTCACTATCTTGGGTCTGGGAGAGAGCTCCTGAAGTCGGAGTTGCCTACATTGAGAGATGCTTTGAGATAATGGGTGTTTTAACTCAGGCAAATCAGTGAAAAGAACCAAAGAACTTGGCTTACTAAACAAAGACATTGCCAGTGATATGACCAAAGCTGTCTTGGCACAGTACACTCTGGCTAACGCTCAGTTCAAGCCTCCAGTCATAACAAGTCAGAAGAAGATTAGTGAGAGACTGCTAGCCAGTGGGGAAAAGGCAAGAGATATCTCTCTTGGGAGAGGAAAACTTGCAGTTAAGGACAGCTTTGCCAAGCAACTGGACCAGTTATTTGACATAATTACTTGCAAGTGCCCAATTGTTCTCTGTCCTGAGTTTGGATGCGATTGTGACTGTAAATCCGAGGCCCACATCTCCTGTATTTGCAAGCGTGAACTGAAGATTCCTGTGATCGAACTGGCATTTGTCAAAGCACAGAGAGAGAAAACTGGCAGTATAGGGGCTCTCATGATTTCTAGCCAAGATATTCCGGAGTCCAAGAGACAGGAGGCTGCCACAGAGAGACAGAAGAGGAGAAGAGTTGCTGAGGAAAAGAGACTTGAGAAGGCCCAGGGTGAGGTAAAAAAGGCCGATGATTGGAGTCAAGCTGATTCAGAGTTTAATGACTTCCCCATGGCTGATCCGAGTGCTGACCAGGAGAATGGTGACTTTGTCCCTAACCCAGAAAATAATGATCCCAAACCTTCCAGGCATAAGATTCGAAATAGGAAAGATATCCTGAGCATAGCTCTGGCCAGCATGCGACACCACACTGGTCTCAGAGAAACTGCAGAGATAGCAACAGCTGCCTGGATTGACGGTGGTTTGATAACACCTGATGATGTTCACCTGGTGATAGATCATAACAAAGTAAGGAGAGCTCAGGAGAAACTTGTCAGTAACCTAGAAGAGGAGTTTGATAAGGGGATAAGAGAAAATGGAATCAATTGTTTGTTCTTTGATGGGAGAAGGGCTGACACTAAAGTGTTCATGAAAGTTGGAGATTCTGACAAGTTGTTCCCTGCCATGGTGAAGGAGGAACACTACTCCTGCTGCAGTGAACCAGGAGGGAATTTGTGGCATTTCACTCCAGAGAAAGATGACATCAGGAAACCAGCTGAGATAGTGGCAGATAACATTGTGAACTGGCTCAGAGAGAGGAACGTAGACCAGCAATGAAGAATATATATTATATATTCTTCATTGCTCTGCTTATTGTATTAGTATAAGAATAAATAAGTAACAAAGATATACAAGAGGAGTGAATTATTCATTATAAAATAGCTTTTATACATTAACCAATACTGTATATTAAGAGAAGTGAAGCTCTAATATATAAGCAGCTTACAAACTTTATATAACAGAGACACCGTGACCTTACGGGGGGACTGACCATCAGGTTCTGCTGGTTCTGGGTACAAGTCTGAAAAAATTTTCCGATGTCTCTTTGTTTAAGTTAAATTTCCCCCAAAAAATAATACTTTAACAAATCTCTTTTAACCTACAGAATCCAACATTTCAGGTTTAATTATAAATCAGATCATAATATCAGTGTTTACATATACACAAGAGTTGAGGCGTTTTCTTGTGTTGATGACAGCAGCACAATCTCGGGTGCCAGTGACGTCGGCCTATGGTAAATTCGGTCAAGTAACCTCGGCCCGCATCCAGTGGTAACCTCGGCCCACATCCAGTGAAAACCTCGGGTCACATCTAGTGGTAACCTCGGCCTACATTCAGTGGTGACCTCGGCCCATTTTAGTGATTTCGTCCCATCATAATATTAGCCGAGATCACCATCAATAATTTTCTTTTGTAATAGTTAAGCCATATGAAAAGTACCCAATGGTTAGGTTAGGTTAGGTTAGGTTAGGTTAGGTTAGGTTAGGTAAAAAGTTTAAAAGTAGTGAAATTAAAGATAAAGATCAAGTACACACGCACACTAATTGGTCACCATGGAGTGGTATAAGGAGCTCTGGTGCACCTGAAAGGGGTGACATAACGAGGCTATTGTAAGGCTGGCAGATAAGGTCAAATATTATACCTTTCTATTTACATGTATAAGAAACTATGATGAAAATATTTGCCTAGATAACGGTGGACATCCCTCAAGTACCAAAAAACAAATATTACAATTCTTAGAGAGTTACATCCCGATCACCCATGAAACTCTTACATCACGAATATACATAAATTTATTGAAACATACTCGTTGGTTTTTGAGATAATTTGATGAAATTTATTAATACATAGAGAACTTTATACATACGGTACGGATACGTGAATAAAAACATGCATGTAAAGGTAATCATATACATACCTGCCTACTGAGATACTGTACTGATCCTAGGAGCTTTTATACTCGACATTTCAGATTTTTCTTGTTGTTATATAAAGACCAACGGCGTGTGTATTCGGGAAGTATTGTAACAGGTAAAAAATATATACGGTATACGGTATATTTAAAAAAAAAAGGGGGGGGGGAAGGTAGTGAAACTTGGCGTGTGGTAACCGCAGAATTTTACCCCACCACCCCCGGTAATTGACGATACACACAACTGCTGGTCTAATGTGTTGTTGCTTTTTACAATCTTTACCCTTGGGTGATGTTCCTTAACTCGCATAATGGTATGTGTTATATACTTTATTAATGCAGCTCTGAGTTTTGATATTCGAGAATAAAAAGAAGTAATTCACCTCATAATTATCAGCTCAATGAGGTATTACAGGAAGTGGATGTATTTTCTATGTAATGTTATGTATAATATCTTGGTAATGAATGTCATAAATAAAAGACCAGATAATGTTGTTAACAAAGGGGTCGTCAACTTGTGCTAAGGGGAGGACGTCTCTGGATTATGTTGTCGAGGCTGTTAGGTAAAACTAGACTCGGGAGCAAGGTGTTGTGGGAGTATATTTTAGAATCAGCTCTTCTCTATCAGGTTAACATAATTATTACAACAGCTGAATATCACTGGGCGAGTTTTTAGTCGAATCGTCTACTGCTTCAGTATTAGTGATATAATTTTTCAATTAATTTACATATCTTTTGTATAAATAGATTTATATTTTCATAACAAACAAAATGATACTATACGAAAAATTTTCTTTTTTTTTTGCTCTTGGAACAGAATTTAATGTGTAGGCAAATATTACTCGTATAAATCGCCACGTGTCGAAGACCCATCAAGATGCTTCACACATGATGGATCAGTTAATACTTGAGAGAGTAAGAAGAGGCGACACATAACACAACAAAGAGGCAAAATCTTTCTGACAGAACTATTAGGAACAAAATTAAGCTGTAATAAACTTTTCTCAGACTTTTTTCATCTTACTGCTTGTGTGAGTCAGCTCTGAAAGTGTCTAAAGAATCTTCTAGATATTAAATTATAAGTTGAAATGGAAAGCAACAAGGAAATATTGTTTAGCAGAAGAGACAAAAATATATCCACTTTGAAATTTAAGCCAAATTACAAAATACATTTTACAGTCCAACAAAAAATTTAAAGAACTCTTTTGACGTCATGTAAATTGTTTTATGAATATCCAAAATTTTATGTTGTATGTAATTTACATTTTATTTGTGGGTTGGCTATCGTGTTGCTATCAACTGATAATAGAATTTAGAGCACGTCATCATTTATTTGATCAGTATATAGTTGATTCACTTATTTTTATTTTTCCTGAATATACATATATTATCAATCTTTTCTTTCGTTTTCTGTAAATTTAAATACCAACAAATCTTTCTCATCCCAGGTTGATATTCTCAACACCACATACAGTGAGGACACACTCGCCGCCACGTATATATATATATATATATATATATATATATATATATATATATATATATATATATATATATATATATATATATATATATATATATATATATATATATATATATATGCAAGTAAATCACTGTAGGAACTTCGTGTTTTCTTCTTTCCTTGTGGCTATCAGCATATATATATATATATATATATATATATATATATATATATATATATATATATATATATATATATATATATATATATATATATATATATATATATATATATATATATATATATATATATATATATATATATATATTTATATATATATATATATATATATATATATATATATATATATATATATATATATATATATATATATATATATATATATAAATATAAAGGGACTATTAAAACAACTGTCATACATCAAGATCAGCGTTTTCAAAGCAGCTAGAAGTATTTAAATCATCTTGTGTCACAGAAAGATTTCTGGTTGAAGCTAGTTTGATTAAGGAATTAAAATCAATAAACCTAAGTGATGGTCAGTTCAAAACTGATAATATGTTACATAAATTTATTTGTCAGTGGCCCAAGGTTAAAAATGCTTTGAAAACCTTTGATCTTGATGTATGACAGTTATTTTGTGGGTCCCTTTTTTCTGACCTGACCTGTCTAGTCACGTCACCACCCTTCTCTTAAGCTCCTCTACGGTTGTGTTGGTGTGGGGATTAGTGGATGTCATCATTATGACCTGACCTCATGTTTTTAGGTCACCCTGTATATTTAAGCCTCTCTCTGTCCATGTAATCTAGTTGCCTCTGAAGATGTCTTGAATAAAGACGAAAGCTAAGGTACTCCGTTGTTTCCATTTTCCCGTGTGATTTTATCAAGATACATATATATATATATATATATATATATATATATATATATATATATATATATATATATATATATATATATATATATATATATATATATATATATTATTTATCATTGCCAAAATTATATTTCTTGGTCAAAAGATCAAAAGTGAAGATTACCACTCACTGATTTAGTACCTCGTTTGGGTGCAAGTTTACCGATGTGTTTTTATTGAGAATGTTACTCATGAAGATATGAGTTTATTTTCCTTATAAGATAACTCTTCTTTGTCAATGTTTTATATTTAGATAAATTAGGTTATCGACTATGTAGAAGCAATTCGGGACTAATATGAGAGACGCTCCTGCAATATCGGTTACAATGATATACGGCGACTATTACAATACAGGACGGTGGCAGTGAGTGAGACGAATTTGCTGGACGGAATAAGAGGGTGAAAGATAGTGTAGTGTACAGTACATGGGAGTAGAGAGGTAGAAATACTGAGAGAGAGAGATGCTGTTATTGGGTATAGACAAGAGAAGAGGGATAGAACAACTTTCAATGTTTTGGTCAGATAGGGAGACATGTGATAATATATGAATCAATTTGCGTACGATCATTATGGAATAGGTTGAAGATAGACTAAATCGAGACCAGAATAACTGTTGGGTAAGTTTGAACGAAGAATATGAAACAAAACACAAAAACAAGCTCTTTGATTAATCGAGCTGAAATGTGTTGTTCAGCGAGAGAGGTAATACTTTGTCGGTGCTGGTGATCTGAATACAAGGGTGTGGGTGTGGGTGGAGGAAATGGTAGTGGTGGTGTGGGCAGTTGAGGTATACAGAACGGAAATGTATTTGAGGTTTCCTCTTTGTACAGAATGTATTATAGTACTACACACAGGGAGAAGGGCTCTGAAACTGTCGTGGTTGAGCAAGTTTGTTCTGGAAGTAAAGCAAATAACATAAAACTGATAGAAGGATTATTCAATAGTTGTTTACATCACTACTCTGCTGCAAGTTACAGTTAGTATATGATAGAGATTCAGGAGGTGAAGTCCGTTCGAGAGGTCCAGGTTGGAAAAGTTTGATAGCGATTATATTCGGTTTACTTCCAGGATATGTACTGTCAATATCAAATAGAAAGTGTAGGGAGAGATTACACAGGCATCGTTTTCAAGGCGACCCATCACCAAAGAGTGAAGATACATTTGCAACAAGATGTTTTAAACTCCAGGAAGCTGTGACATAGGAAAAACATTGTGAAAGGGAGAGTTCCAAGAAGTGCTGTTCCGGGATATGAATATCGGATATTGAGAGATACGGTAAATGCCGATAGATGGTGCAAGATGCTGGCACTATCGACGGTAGTTCGTCAACACAGCGACTTTGGAAATATTTACTGTATAGACTAGAGAGAATAGGGAGATGTCACTGTAGTACCGGAAGTGTTAGGGTAGGGTTATAATTGTGGATTAATTTGATTGCTCTCCTCTGCTCTGCACCAAGTAGTGGTGACAAAGTGCCACGACACCACATCCTGCCCACATATGACAGCAGTAATTAATCTGGGTGAGCATCTGTTTCACGTAAACGCTTGCCAACTGTTTACCGGTTGAATAAGATATAAAATTGGGCCTGATGGATATGCCAAAATCAATGTTGAAATGTACTTTATTTTAGTTGCGTTGATGGAAACAACTGTGGATAGATCCCACTAGTGACTAAACTATCCAAGCGAGATCCTCCGGAAGAGATGATGTCTGTTGTCTACCACTGAAAACTTTATTTTGAGTGACTGAGGCAGTCAGAAGGGCTGAATCATCTGTATAAGAATGAACTGTTGTTTGTTGTCGGGGGAAAGTGGGCCATATGCAGAGAAAAAATATTAAAGTTACTGGAGCTGTGTCTAGTAAAAGCTCAGGATCTGTATGACATTATACCAAACGGGGCGGACATAGTGGAAGGATTAATACAGCGTCTGATGTTGAGGTGTGAAACATGAGGTTACAATAATAGAATGACAAGACACAAACTAACTTGGAAATAATTATCTTGAAGTTCGGGTGAGGAAGATCAAGAGAAGACAGAGTGAGGACTGTAACATTAAAAGATCATTTGGTAGAGAGATAAATGTCTGAATAAGTAAAGCAGAGATTGTGTTGATGTTTGAAATTATGGAGATAATGGAATAGGATGACTGAATAATTGAGGCAGATAGAAGACAAGTAGATACGAGGAGAGCAGTAGATATACAGTGTAGTAGGCAGCTGTCAAACAGGGAGGTACTACCGCCTGGGAAGATATTGGAAGCATAATGTGTTGTCTAATGGTAGACCCTGCTGCCATATGGCATCACGAATATTGTGACCAAGTCCCAGGTTGCTCATCTGACTTTCTGCCTCATTTACACACAATTGCAGGGTCTCAATTGTTTCTCTTACATGATAACACAACATACATATACTGTAGTGTAGCGTTTCCCACTATTGATTTTTTTCTTTGTATTTCTTTATTATTATTATTATTATTATTATTAGGGTTGTTATTACTATTATTATCATTATTATTTTATTTTACTTTTGATTAAAATTTTTATTTACTATGAATTACTGTATTATTATTATTATTATTATTATTATTATTATTATTATTACTATTACTATTATTATTATTATTATTATTATTATTATTTATTTATTTATTTATTTATTTATTTATTTGCTTTTATTTATTTATTTATTTATTTATTTATTTATTTATTTATTTATTTTCATTTTTGTATTTATCATTTATTTATTTTGATTTATTTTTTTTATTATAAATTGCCATTATTATTATTATTATTATTATTATTATTATTATTATTATTATTATTATTATTATTATTATTATTATTATTATTATTTTGTGTTGTGTTGTGTTTTTGTTTTATATTTTCGCCCCCAGGTCCCGATGTGGGTCAGTGACCTGTGCCCGGGTGGGCTAATCCCCGTACAAAAAACCCCTCCGTGTATGATTTGAGAGACGAGGGAATCTGGGGTTGTTTTTATGATCCATTTTGATAGTCAGCGACAAACGACTTACTGTATTTGTGGTACATAAAGCGAATAAAGACAGTTTATGTTGTTTAAGAGCATTTCCGTTTACAATAATATTTCATCATAACACAGTACTGAACATTGTAACTGTAAATACTTGTCTTTATGAATAACATTGCACATCTTATCTGGGGTCATTACGTAACTGACAGTATGTCTGTTTTTCAGTGTCGAATGGTCGGTCAGTCGACATATACTTCACACCTTGTCAGGACCCATCACTTACCTTCCCACACCTCCGACAGTTTTATAGGTAATACTTTAAGCTGAGGAAACCATTAGTGTCCCGCCAGCTTGTCTGGACACAAACCCATAAATTTGATGGTGAAGGAACGCTAGACAAGACTAAGTACACAGCCCATCAGTTAATGCCTTGGCTTCTTGCCAAAAGTTAACTACCTGCACTTAATTTGACAAACATATTGGATATAACTAAACTACGTAGTCTTTTAAATGCGGGAGTCAATTACTGTAATGCGGTGATAAGGTGATAACTGAGGCCTGTGTTGTCGCCACAACTAAGAGGGGCTTCATAACGTTCCACAAAACAAACTATAAATAACAATACTTCCCCTGTAGGATCGATATATTTATTAAGGAAGGTCTTAGTTTTCGTAGCAAAAAGTCCAGGAATAAAGATCATTTTAGTTAAGACGCAAAGACAAATCCCCGCTTCTCACTCAATTTAGGTAATGCAGTTGTTAGTAAATTGCTTCCCACCTGAGTTAATGTGTATGAACATAACACTCTTACACCTGCTGTGTGTGCACTGTGCCGCACAGATGTCCCTCTTACATACCTGGACAGATATATTTACTTTAATAATTTATCTATTCAGGTAATTAGCGAAAATGTAGAAAATAATTCATATAATCTTCTTATTTGTTTATTTCGAACATTATATCCAGCATTTTGAGCGAGTACACGTAATGAAATATGATTTATGTATTTGATAATGTTTTTCGAATCAATTTCCAAGAAGGATTACTTGTATATTTCATTCATAATCCTTGGTTTTAACAAAATTAACATATGTGTCAAACAGATGAAAAAAAAGGGTTTTACCAGGAAATAAATGTTTAACAGTCAATAAGAAAGCCTACAGCTACCTTCCTTATGTAACGCTGAAGGCTTATCCTCGGTATGTAAGATTATACGCTGTGAGACTTACAGCTAAGACTCCCGGAGTGAGCTTTAGTTAATGACAAAGTTCATAAGTGAGTGGGGGGTGAGTGGTGGCCAAGACGTGGAGGAGGGGGATATGTGGTGACCAAAACGTGGAGGAGAGGAGTGAGTGGTGGCCAAATCATGGTGGAGGGAGGTGAATGGTGGCCAAGACATGGAGGAGGGAAGTGCGTGTGGCCAAGACGTGGAGGAGGGAGGTGAGTGGTGGCCACGACGTGGAGGAGGGAAGTGCGTGTGGCCAAGATGTGGAGGAGGGAGGTGAGTGATGACCAAGACGAGGAGGAGGGAGGTGAGTGGTGGCCAAGACGTGGAGGGAAGTGTCAGTGGCCAGACGTGGAGGGGTGTGTGGTGGCCAAGACGTGGAGGAGGAGTGGTGGTGGCCAAGACGTGGAGGGGGTGTGTGGTGGCCGGACGTGGAGGGGTGTGTGGTGTGGACGTGGAGGTGTGTGGTGGCGGACCCGTGGAGGGGGTG
This sequence comes from Homarus americanus, assembly GCF_018991925.1. Classification (NCBI taxonomy): domain Eukaryota; kingdom Metazoa; phylum Arthropoda; class Malacostraca; order Decapoda; family Nephropidae; genus Homarus; species Homarus americanus. The sequence goes on from NW_024714770.1 coordinate 16,806, forward strand.
TGTGGTGGCCCAGGACGTGGGGAGGGGTGTGTGGTGGCCAGAGACGTGGAGGGAGGGAGGGTGGTGGACGTGGAGGGGTGGTGGTGGCCCAAGACGTGGAGGAGGTGTGTGGTGTGGGGCGTGGAGGAGGAGGTGGTGGTTTGTTGAGACGTGTGGAGGGGGTGGTGGTGTGGACGTGGAGGAGGTGTGTGGTGTGGACGTGAGAGGAGGGTGGTGGTGGCCAGGACGTGGAGGAGGGGGTGGTGGTGGCCAAGACGTGGGAGGAGGTGTGTGGTGGCCAAGGACGTGGAGGAGGGAGGTATGTGGTGAGACGTGGAGGAGGGAGGTGTGTGGTGGCCAAGACGTGGAGGAGGGAGGTGAGTGGTGGCCAAGACGTGGAGGGGGGAGGTGAGTGGTGGCCAAGACGTGGAGGAGGGAGGTATGTGGTGGCCAAGACGTGGAGGAGGGAGGTGTGTGGTGGCCAAGACGTGGAGGAGAGAGGTATGTGGTGGCCAAGACGTGGAGGTAATACTCACAACTTCTTCCTCAATTAAAAATTAGAAATTATTTATTCCAGAAAAATATAAAATAAGACTGAAATAAATTTAGCATTGATGTATGGTAGAATCAGTACCGGTATAGAGCGAATAACATCAGGTATAAATTAATAAGGTAAAACATTGAGTTATTTAATTGTAAGTAAACACACGAAATGTCACTTATTTAGATGTTTAAAGAACATTAACACCTGGAGATGTTTATATTAGAAGTGACATAATCATCCCCACCCCAGTCCAGGCATGTCCCTCTCAGGACTCACATAAATCCCTAATATTTCATATAATCAGTTATAGTACATAGTTATATTCTAGATGCAAAATTTCTATATTTCTTTAATATTTCATCTATTTTCCTATTTTTAAACATCCACTCTATTTGCTTGGGGACATTATTTATATGGGCATTTCTATATACATTAAGCAATGGGCATTCCAGTATATAATGTGGCAGGGTATGGGATCTGGGTGTTCTACAAACTCTACAATCTTTATCCTGTTCACTTCTCTCACCTCCAAGTTCCCAATAATATTTATATCCTTATCTTAACCTCATATACACTGAATCTTTCCACCTACTTCCATCTTTCCCATATGTATATTTTGTGTTCATGAGAACATGGTGGTAATGTTTCATTGTTTCACTTTTCTCATATATTTCATTCCTTTTGAAATTATCTTCTATTGATTGTATTTTCAGTAATTTGCTCCTTAATTGTTTCAAGGTTTTAGTACATATTATGTCGATCTCGGCCTTTTCCGTGGCTCTTTTTGCTATTATATCTACTGCTTCATTAAGACCAATGCCTACATGTGAAGGGACCCATACAAATTGAACATTATGGCCATTTTTCCTTATTGTATTTACTAATTTTCTACATGAACCAATAATGTGTTCAAAGACAGGACTCCCACTGTTCAAAGAATCCAAAACTGCCCTACTATCAACAAAAAAATATGCATCTTTATACCTCTTTACAACATTTTCCAATCCTACTAACATTGCATATAACTCAGCTTGTGTTGATGAAATAAAACTGCTCAACCGACGTCCAATTTTTATGTCATCATTTCCTTGTACTGTTTACTGTCTTATAAGGATCCCGCACCCTGCCCTACCACTTGACATAACTGAACCGTCACAATATACATGCAATGTGTTTATTTTAGGCAAATTACTAATCTTATTACCATATAAAGACCTTAACTGTCCTGGTTCATGTAATGATTTCTTCATTGTGAGAGGCACTATGTCTAATTCTACGTCTCGTTCTTGACAGGGTGGCTTCTTACAACTCTTCTGAACAGCTGTACACCAGTCTGTCAGATTACATTTTTTTAATAATATTTACTAATCCACTCGTGTATCCTCTCTTGCCTTGCCTGCAGAAGGTCCTTTTACCTTTTAAACCATCATTTATATCTTGTACAAATTTACCCCCACTGTGCCCTCTCATTAATCGAACTGCTGCAACTGTATTAATTTCATTGAACCTCTGTGAAATGCTCTGTAACCCTAGTTCCATTTTCATTATCTCAATCATTGCATTCTTTTGACACCCTAAAATTATTCTCATTGCTTCATTTT
>NW_024714771.1:0-16957 GCF_018991925.1 Homarus americanus
ATCAGGGGAGAAACCAGGAGTGTAAGAGGTGTACCTGGGAGAGTCAGAGGTGTTCCTGAGAGTGTCAGAGGTGTACCTGGGAGAAGGTCAGAGGTGTGCCAGAGTGTCACGGTGTACCCAGTGTCATTGGTGACCTGGGAGTGTCAGAGGTGCCTGGAAGTGTCAGGTACATGGAAGTGTCAGGGTGTACCTGGAAGTGTCAGAGGTGTACCTGGGAGTGCCTGAGGTGTGCCTGGGAGTGTCAGGGGTGTAACTGGGAGCAGAGGTACCTGGAGTTCGCAGGTGTATATGGCAGTGCTTGGAGCGGTGTAACTGAGCAGCAGCGGTGTGCCTGGGAGTGTCAGAGGTGTTCCTAGGATTGTCCGAGGTACCTGGCACGTCAAAGGACTACCTTGGAGCCAGAGGTGTACCTGGTGTGTCAGGTGATCTGGGAGTGTCAGAGTTGCACCTGGGAGAGTGATTGGTGTACCTGGGAGTGTCAGAGGATTCGGAAGTGTCAGGAGGTGCACCTGGGAGTATCAGAGGTGTATTTGGGAGTGTCAGGGGGTGCACCTAAAGTGTCAGGGGTGTAACTGGAGTGTCGGAGGTGTAACTGGGAGTGTCAGAGGTGTACCTGGGAGGCCAGAGGTGTACCTGGGAGTGTCAGAGTAGTACCTGGGAGTGATGAGAGGTGCCTGGGAGTGTCTGAGGTGTACCTGGGAGTGTCAGGAGAACCAGAGTGTAAAGGTGGCACCTGGGAGTGTCAGAGGTGTACCAGGGAGTGTCTCTGAGGTGTACCTGGGAGTATCGGAGGTACATTGGGAGTATCGGAGGTGCACCTGGGAGTGTCAGAGGTACCTGGTAGTATCATTGGTGTACCCGGGAGTGTGAGAGGTATCTGGAAGTGTCAGAGGTGTACCAGGAGCAAGGAGAGGTGTACCTGGGAGTGTCAGGGTGCACCTGGGTGTGTGAGAAGTGTACCTGGGAGTGTCAGAGGTGTACCTGGGAGCAAGGGTGTACCTGGGAGCAGTCAGAGGTGTGCCTGGGAGTGTCGAGGTGCACTTGGAAGTGTCACAGGTGCACCTGGGAGAGTGTCTAGGTGTTACTGGGAAGTGTCTGAGCTATCTGGGAGTGTCTGAGGTGTACCTGGCAGTGTCTGAGGTGTACCTGGCAGTGTCAGGTGCACTCTGGGAGTGTCAGAGGTGTTCCGGAAGCTTTCAGAGGTGTATCTGGGGTATCAGAGGTGTACCTGGGAGGTCAGAGGTGTACCCTGGGAGCAGCTGAGTAGACCAGGAGTGCAGAAAGTGTACTTGGGAGTGTCTGAGGCAACGGGAGTCAGAGAACCAGGGAGCAGTAAGTGGATACCAAGTGTCAGAGGAATGTCCCAGGAGTGTCAGAGGCAAAACCAGGGAGTGTCTGAGTGTACCTGGGAGTAACGGGAGGTGTACCTGGGAGCACCGGAGGTGCACTGGAGCACAGAGGTGTAACTGGGAGTATCATTGGTGTACCTGGGAGGTCAGAGGTGTATCTGAAGTGTCAGAGGAACCAGGAGTGTCTGAGGTGTACCTGGGAGTATCGGAGGTGTACCTGGGAGCACGGAGGTACCTGGGAGTGTCAGAGGTGTACCTGGTAGTGGCTGGTGCACCTGGGAGCAAGTCAGAGAGGTGTATCTGAAGTGTCAGAGGTGTACCTGGGAGTATCAGAGCACCTGGGAGAAGTCAGAGGTGTACCTGGTAGTGTCAGAGGTGTACCTGGGAGTGTCACAGGGGTACCTGGGAGTGTCAGGGGAGAACCAGGGAGGTAAGAGGTGTACCTGGAGTGTCAGAGGTGTACCTGGGAATGTCAGAGGTTACCTGGGAGTGCCTGAGGTACCGGGAGTGTCTGAGAGTACTTGGGAGTGTCTGAGGTGTACCTGGGAGTGTCAGGAGAACCGGGGAGTGTAAGAGGTGTACCTGGGAGTGTCAGGGTGGTACCTGGAATGTCAGAGGTTTACCTGGGAGTGTCAGGGGTGTACCTGGGAATGTCAGAGGTTTACCTGGGAGTGTCTGATGTGTACCTGGGAGTGTCTGAGGTGTACTTGGGAGTGTCTGAGGTGTACCTGGGAGTGTCAGGGGAGAACCAGGGAGTGTAAGAGGTGTACCTGGGAGTGTCAGAGGTGTACCAGGGAGTGTCAGAGGTGTACCTTGGAGTGTCGGAGGTGTACCTGGGAGTGTAAGAGGTGCACCTTGGGGTGTCAGAGGTGTACCAGGGAGTGTTAGAGGTGAACCAGGGAGTGTCAGAGGAGAACAAGGGAGTGTCTGATGTGTACCTGGGAGTATCGGAGGTGTACCTGGGAGTATCGAAGGTGTACCAGGGAGTGTCAGAGGTGTAACTGGTAGTGTCATTGGTGTACCTGGAAGTGTCAGAGGTGTATCTGGAAGTGTCAGAGGTGTACCTGGGAGTACCAGAGATATACCTGAGAGTGTCAGAGGTGTACCTGGGAGTGTCAGAGATGTACCTGGGAGAGTCAGAGGTGTTCCTGAGAGTGTCAGAGGTGTACCTGGGAGTGTCAGAGGTGTACCTGGGAGTGTCAGAGGTGTACCTGGAAGTGTCAGAGGTGTACCTGGGAGTGTCATTGGTGTACCTCGGAGTGTCAGAGGTGTACCAGGGAGTGTCAGTGGTCTTCCTGGGAGTGTCATTGGTGTACATGGGAGTGTCAGAGGTGTACCTGGAAGTGTCAGGGGTGTACCTGGAAGTGTCAGGGGTGTACCTGGAAGTGTCAGAGGTGTACCTGTGAGTGCCTGAGGTGTACCTGGGATTGTCAGGGGTGTAACTGGGAGTGTCAGGGGTGTACCTGGAGTGTCATAGGTGTATCTGGCAGTGTCAGCGGTGTAACTGGGAGTGGCAGCGGTGTACCTGGGAGTGTCAGAGGTGTGCCTGGGAGTGTCAGAGGTGCACTTGGGAGTGTCACAGGTGCACCTGGGAGTTATAGAGGTGTAACTGGGAGTGTCTGAGCTGTACCTGGGAGTGTCTGAAGTGTACCTGGCAGTGTCTGAGGTGTACCTGGCAGTGTCAGCGGTGTACCTGGAAGTGTCAGCGGTGTACCTGGGAGTGTCAGAGGTGTACCTGGGAGTGTCAGCGGTGTACCTGGGAGTGTCAGAGGTGTACCTGGGAGTGTCAGAGGTGTTCCTGGGAGTGTCCGAGGAGTACCTGGCAGCGTCAAAGGAGTACCTTGGAGAGTCATAGGTGTACCTGGTAGTGTCAGTGGTGTACCTGGGAGTGTTAGAGTTGTACTTGGGAGAGTGATTGGTGTACCTGGGAGTGTCAGAGGTGTATCGGGAAGTGTCAGAGGTGTATCTGGGAGTATCAGAGGTGTACCTGGGAGTGTCAGGGGTGTACCTGAGAGTGTCAGGTGTGTAACTGGGAGTGTCGGAGGTGTAACTGGGAGTGTCAGAGGTGTACACAGGAGTGTCAGGGGAGGTGTACCTGGGAGTGTCAGGTAGTGCACCCGGGGGTGTCAGAGGTGTACTTGGGGTGTCACGAGGGGTGTGCACAGGAGTGTCAGGGAAAACCAGGGAGTGTAAGAGGTGTACTTGGGAGTGTCAGAGGTGTCCCAGGGAGTGTCAGAGGTGAACAAGGGAGTGTATGAGGTGTACCTGGGAGTAACGGAGGTGTACCTGGTAGTATCGGAGGTGTACCTGGGAGTGTCAGAGGTGTACCTGGTAGTATCATTGGTGTACCTGGGAGTGTCAGAGGTGTATCTGGAAGTGTCAGAGGTGAACCAGGGAGTGTCTGAGGTGTACCCGGGAGTATCGGAGGTGTACCAGGGAGTATCGGAGGTGTACCTGGGAGTGTCAGAGGTGTACCTGGTAGTATGAGTGGTGTACCTGGGAGTGTCAGAGTTGTACTTGGGAGTGTGATTGGTGTACTTGGGAGTGTCAGAGGTGTATCTGGAAGTGTCAGAGGTGTACCTGGGAGTATGAGAGGTGTACCTGGGAGTGTTTAGAGGTGACATGGAGTGCAGAGGAGGTACCTGGAAGTGTCAGGGTTGTACCTGGAAGTGTCAGGGGTGTACCTGGGAGTGTCAAGGGTGTAACTGGGAGTGTCAGGGGTGTACCTGAGTCATAGGTGTATCTGGCAGTGTCAGCGGTGTAACTGGGAGGCCAGCGTGTACCTGGGAGTGTCAGAGGTGCCTGGGAGTGTCAGAGGTACCTGGAGTGTCTGAGGTGTACCTGGGAGTGTCAGGGGAGAACCAGGAGGTAGGAGGTGTACCTGGGAGTGCTGCACAGGTGTACCTGGGAGTGTCAGAGGTGTGCACTGAAGTGTCAGAGGTGTACCTGGGAGGTTGGTGTACCCGGAGGCTGGCTTGTACCTGGGAGTGTCAGAGGTGCACCAGGGAGCTGTCAGTGTGTACCTGGGAGTGTCATTGGTGTACCTGGGAGTGTCAGAGGTGTACCTGAAGTGTCAGGGTGTACCTGGAAGTGTCGGGGGTGTACCTGGAAGTGTCAGAGGTGTCCTGGGAGTGCCTGAGGTGTACCTGGGATTGTCAGAGGTGCACTTGGGAGTGTCAGGGGGTAACTGGGAGTGTCAGGGGTGTACCTGGAGTGTCAGGAGGTGCCTGGGAGGCTGCGGAGGTGCACTGGGAGTGTCACAGGTGCACCTGGGAGTTATAGAGGTGTAACTGGGAGTGTCTGAGCTGTACCTGGGAGGTGTCTGAAGTGTACCTGGCAGTGTCTGAGGTGTACCTGGAGTGTCAGAAGGGTGACCTGGAGTCATGGTGTACCTGGGAGGTTAGAGGTGTACCTGGGAGTGTCAGCGGTGTACCTGGGAGCACAGAGGTGTACTTGGGAGTGTCAGAGGTGTTCCGGAGTGTCGGAGGAGTACCTGCAAGGGAGTACCTGGAGTGTCAGAGGTGTACCTGGTAGTGTCAGTGGTGTACCTGGGAGTGTCAGAGTTGTACTTGGAGTGTGATTGGTGTACCTGGGAGGTCAGAGGTGTATCTCGGAAGTGTCAGAGGTGTACCTGGGAGTATCAGAGGTACCTGGGAGTGTCAGGGGTGTACCTGGGAGTGCCAGGGTGTAACTGGGAGGTCGGTGGTGTAACTGGGAGGTCAGAGGTGTACCTGGGAGTGTCTGAGGTACCTGGAGTGTCAGAGTAGTACCTGGGAGTGTCAGAGGTGTACCTGGGAGTGTCTGAGGTACCTGGGAGTCAGAACCAAGAGGTACCTGGGAGGTCAGAGGTGTACCAGGAGTGTCTGAGGTTACCTGGGAGCATCGGAGGTGTACCTGGGAGTATCGAGGTGACCTGGGAGTGTCAGAGGTGTACCTGAGATCATTGGGTGTACCTGGGAGGTCAGAGGTGTATCTGGAAGTGTCAAAGGAGAACCAGGGAGTGTCTGAGGTGTACCTGCTAGTACCGGAGGTTTACCTGTGAGTATCGGAGGTGTACCTGGGAGTGTCAGAGGTGTACCTGAGTAGCATTTGGTGTACCTGGGAGTGTCTGAGGTACCTGGGAGTGGGGGAGAACCAGGGAGTGTGAGAGTTGTACCTGGGAGAGTCAGAGGTGTTCCTGAGAGTAGAGGTGTACCTGGGAGTGTCAGAGGTGCACTGGGAGGTCAGAGGTACCTGGAAGTGTCAGAGGTGTACCTGGGAGGCCACTGGTACCTGGGAGGTCATTTGTACCTGGGAGTGTCAGAGGTGTACCAGAGTGTCTGAGGTGTACCTGGGAGGTCAGAGGTGTACCTGGAGTGTCAGAGTAGTACCTGGAGTGTCAGAGGTGTACCTGGGAGTGTCTGAGGTGTACCTGGGAGGTCAGGGGAGAACCAGGAGTGTAATAGGTGTACCTGGGAGGTCAGAGGTGTATCAGGGAGTGTTTGAGGTGTACCTGGGAGTATCGGAGGTGTACCTGGGAGTATCGGAGGTGTACCTGGGAGGTCAGAGGTGCCCAGTATCATTGGTGTACCTGGGAGTGTCAGAGGTGTATCTGGAAGTGTCAGGAGAACCAGGGAGTGTCTGAGGTGTACCTGCTGGTATCGGAGGTGTACCTGTGAGCACGGAGGTGTACCTGGGAGTGTCGGAGGTGTACCTGGTAGGCTTGGTGTACCTGGGAGGTTCGAGGTACCTGGGAGGCAGGGGAGAACCAGGGAGTGTAAGAGGTGTACCTGGGAGAGTCAGAGGTGTTCCTGAGAGTGTCAGAGGTACCTGGGAGTGTAAGAGGTGTACCTGGGAGTGTCAGAGGTGTACCTGGAAGTGTCAGAGGTGTACCTGGGAGTGTCATTGGTGTACCTGGGAGTGTCATTTGTGTACCTGGGAGTGTCAGAGGTACCAGGGAGTGTCTGAGGTGTACCTGGGAGTGTCTGAGGTGTACCTGGAAGTGTCTGAGGTGTACATGGAGTGTCAGAGGTATCTGGCAGTGTCAGCGGTTTACCTGGGAGTGTCTGCGGTGTACCTTCGAGTGTCAGAGGTGTACCAGTGTCAGTGTGCCTGGGAGTGTCAGAGGTGCACTTGGGAGTGTCACAGGTGCACTTGAGAGTGTCTGAGGTGTACCTGGGAGTGTCTGAGCTGTACCTGGGGTGTCTGAGGTGTACCTGGCAGTGTCTGAGGTGTACCTGGCAGTGTCAGAGTAGTACCTGCAGTGTCAGAGGTGTACCTGGGAGTGTCAGAGGAGCCCCGGGGTGTGAGGGGCGTGCCTGGGAATGTCAGAGGTTTACCTGGGAGTGTCAAATGTGTACCTGGGAGTGTCAGAGATGTACCTGGGAGTGTCTGGGGGTGGCCTGGGAGTGTCTGAGGGTGTACCTGGGAGTGTCTGAGGTGTACCTAGGGTGTCAGGGTGTACCTGGGAGTGTCTAGGTGTACCTGGGGTGTCGGAGGTGTACCTGGGAGTGTCAGAGGTGTACCAGGGAGTGTGGGAGGTGTACCTGGGAGTGTCAGGTGTGCCTGGGTGTCAGGCTGTGCCGGAGTGTCAGGAGGTGCCTGGGGTGTGAGGTGTGCCTGGGGTGGGAGGTGCCTGGGGTGTCAGAGGTGCTTGGGGTGTGAGGGGCGTACCTGGGAATGTCAGAGGTTTACCTGGGGTGTCAAGGTGTACCTGGGAGTGTCAGAGATGTGCCGGAGTGTCTGGGGTGTACCTGGGGTGTCTGAGGTGTGCCTGGGGTGTCTGGGGGTGTAACTGGGGAGTGTCAGGTGGTACCTGCGAGTGTCAGAGGTGTGCCTGGGAGTGTCAGGGAGGTGTACCTGGGGTGGCAGGGGGTGCCCTAGGAGGGTGTCAGAGAGGGTACCTGGGGTGTGAGGGGGTGCCAGATGTCAGAGGTTTACCTGGGAGGTGTCTGGTGTGCCTGGGGTGTCTGGGGTGTGCCGGAGTCTGAGGTGTGCCTGGGGTGTCAGGGAGAACCAGGGAGTGTAAGAGGTGTGCCTGCGAGTGTAGAGGTGCACCTTGGGGTGTCAGAGGTGTACCAGGGGAGTGTTGAGGTGAACCAGTTAGTGTCAGAGGAGAGAACCAGGTGTCTGATGTGTACCTGGGAGTATCGGAGGTGTACCTGGGAGTATCGGAGGTGTACCTGGGAGTGTCAGGGTGTACCTGGTAGTGTCTTGGTGTACCTGGAAGTGTCAGAGGTGTATCTGGAAGTGTCAGAGTGTACCTGGGAGTATCAGAGATGTACCTGAGAGTGTCAGAGGTGTGCCTGGGAGTGTCAGAGGTGTACCTGGGAGAGTCAGATGTGTTCCTGAGAGTGTCAGAGGTGTACCTGGGAGTGTCAGAGGTGTGCCTGGGAGTGTCAGAGGTGTACCTGGAAGTGTCAGAGGGTGTACCTGGGAGTGTCATTGGTGTACCTGGGAGTGTCATTTGTGTGCCTGGGAGTGTCAGAGGTGTACCAGGGGTGTGTGGTGTACCTGGGTGTGGTGTACCTGGGAGTGTCAGCGGTGTAACTGGGAGTGTCAGCGGTGTACCTGGGAGTGTCAGAGGTGTGCCTGGGGTGTCAGAGGTGCACTTGGGGTGTAGGTGCACCTGGGAGTTATAGAGGTGTGGCTGGGAGTGTCTGAGCTGCACCTGGGAGTGTCTGAAGTGTACCTGGCAGTGTCTGGAGGTGTACCTGGAAGTGTCAGCGGTGTGCCTGGGAGGTCAGCGGTGTAAAGTGTTAGAGGTGTGCCTGGGAGTGTCAGCGGTGTACCTAGGAGTGTCAGAGGTGTACCTGGGATGTCAGAGGTGTTCCTGAGTGTCGGAGGTACCTGGCAGCATCAAAGGTGCTTGGAGTGTCAGAGGTGTACCTGGTAGTGTCAGTGGTGTGCCTGGGAGTGTCAGGGTTGTACTGGGGAGTGTGATTGGTGTACCTGGGTGTCAGAGGTGTATCCGGAGTGTCAGAGAGGTGTGCCTGGGGTATCAGGGTGTGCTACCTGGGAGTGCCAGGGGTGTACCTGGGGTGCCAGGGGTGTAACTGGGAGTGTCGGTGGTGTAACTGGGAGTGTCAGAGGTGTACCTGGGAGTGTCTGAGGTGTGCCTGGGAGTGTCAGGGGAGAACCAGGGGTGTAGAGGTGTACCTGGGAGTGTCAGAGGTGTACCAGGGAGTGTCTGAGGTGTACCTGGGAGTATCGGAGGTGTACCTGGGAGTATCAGGTGTGCCTGGGAGTGTCAGAGGTGTACCTGGTAGTATCATTGGTGTACCTGGGAGTGTCAGAGGTGTATCTGGAAGTGTCAAGAGACCAGGGTGTCTGAGGTGTACCTGCTAGTATCGGAGGTTTACCTGTGAGTATCGGAGGTGTACATGGGAGTGTCAGAGGTGTACCTGGTAGTATCATTGGTGTACCTGGGAGTGTCTGAGGTGTACTGGGAGTGTCAGGGGAGAACCAGAGTGTAGAGGTGTACCTGGGAGAGTCAGAGGTGTTCCTGAGAGTGTCAGAGGTGTACCTGGGAGTGTCAGAGGTGTGCGGGAGTGTCAGAGGTGTACCTGGAAGTGTCAGAGGTGTGCCTGGGAGTGTCATTGGTGCCTGGGAGTGTCATTTATTGTACCTAGGGTGTCAGAGGTGTGCCAGGGAGTGTCAGTGGTGTACCTGGGGTCATTGGTGTACCTGGGAGTGTCAGAGGTGTACCTGGAAGTGTCAGGGGTGTACCTGGAAGTGTCAGAGGTGTACCTGGGAGTGCCTGGGGTGTACATGGGAGTGTCAGGGGTGTAACTGGGAGTGTCAGGGGTGTGCCTGGAGTGTCATGGTGTATCTGGCAGTGTCAGCGGTGTAACTGGGAGTAGCAGCGGTGTGCCTGGGAAGTGTCAGAGGTGTGCCTGGAGAGTCAGAGGTGCACGGAGTGTCTGGGTGCACCTGGGAGTTAGAGGTGACTGGGAGTGTCTGAGCTGTCCTGCGGAGTGTTTGAAGTTTACCTGGCAGTGTCTGAGGTGTACATGGCAGTGTCAGCGGTGTGACCTGGTAGTGTCAGCGGTGCCTGGGAGTGTCAGCGGTGGCTACCAGTGTCAAGGTGTGCCTGGAGTGTCAGCGGTGTGCCTGGGATGTTGGAGTGTGCCTGGGAGTGTCAGAGGTGTTCCCCGGAGTTTCATGGTACCTGGCAGAGTCAAGGAGTACATTGGAGTGTCAGAGGTGTACCTGGTAGTGTCAGTGGTGTACCTGGGAGTGTCAGAGTTGTACTTGGGAAGTGATTGGTGTACCTGGGAGTGTCAGAGGTGCATCGGAAGTGTCAGAGGTGTACCAGGGAGTATCAGGGTGTGCCTGGGAGTGTCAGGGGTGTGCGAGTGTCAGGGGTGTAAGTAGCAACTGGGAGTGTCCAGTGTAGTTGTAACTGGGGTGTCAGGGTGTGCCTGGGGGAGTGTCAGGGTGTGCCTGGGGAGTGTCAGAGTAGTACCTGGGAGTGTGAGAGGTGTGCCTGGGGTGTCTGAGGTGTGCCTAGGTGTCAGGGAGAACCAGGAGTGTAAGGGTGTGCCTGGGTGTCAGGGGTGTACCAGGTGTCTGGGGTGTGCCTGGGGTATCGGAGGTGTACCTGGAATTATCGGAGGTGTGCCTGGGGAGTGTCAGAGGGTGTATCCTGGTAGTATCATTGGGTGTGCCTGGAGGTGTCAGAGGTGTATCTGGAAGTGTCAAGGTGAACCAGGGGAGCCATCTGGGGTGTGCCTGCTGCTCGTATCGGAGGTGTGCCTGTGTGAGTATCGGAGGTGTACCTGGGGAGTGTCAGAGGTGTGCCTGGTAGTATCATTGGTGTAACTGGGGTGTCTGGGGTGTGCCCCAGGGGGTGTCAGGGGAGAACCAGGAGTGTAGAGGTGTACCTGGGAGAGTCAGAGGTGTTCCTGAGAGTGTCAGAATTGTGCCTGGGAATTATTGAGGAGTGTGCCTGGGAGTGTCAGAGATTAACACTGGAAGTGTCAGAGGTGTGCCTGGGTGTGTTGGGTGTACCTGGGGTGTCGTTTGTGTGCCTGGGAGTGTCAGAGGTGTACCAGGGGGAGTGTCTGAGGTGTGCCTGGGAGTGTCTGGGGTGTGCATGGAGTGTCAGTGTATCTGGCAGTGTCAGCGGTGTGCCTGGGGAGTGTCCGCGGTTTGCAGTGTCAGGTGGCACCTTGGAGTGTCCAGAGTGTGCCTGGGGAGTGTCAGAGGTGCGCAGGGAGTGTCACAGGTGCACCTGGGAGTGTCTGGGGTGTGTGCAGATTCTCTGTGAGCTGCCTGAGAGTGTCACGGGTGTGCCTATGGGGAATGTCAGGGGTTTGCCTGGGGAGTGCAGAGGTGTGCCTGGGGTGTCAGAGATGTACCTGGGGTGTCTTGAGGTGTGCCTGGAAGTGTCAGAGGTGTGCCTGGGGTGTGGTGTGCCTGGGGTGTCATTTGTGTGCCTGGGGTGTCAGAGGGTGTGCCAGAGTGTCAGTGGTGTACCTGGGGTGTCATTGGGGTGTGCCTGGGGTGTCAGAGGTGTGCCTGGAAGTGTCAGGGGTGTACCTGGAAGTGTCAGGGGGCATGCCTGGAAGTGTCAGAGGTGTGCCTGGGGTGCCTGGGGTGTGCCTGGCAGTGTCAGGGGCATGGCTGGGGTGTCAGGGCCAGACCTGGAGTGTCATAGATGTATCTGGCAGTGTCCCAGGGGTGTAAACTGGGGAGTGGCAGCGGTGTGCTGGGGAGTGTCAGAGGTGTGCCTGGGTGTGTCCAGGGGTGCAGTGGGGAGTGTCACAGGTGCACCTGGGAGTTCTCAGAGGTGTGAACTGGGGTATGCAGGCTGTGCCTGGGGTGTCACAGAGTGTACCTGGCAGTGTCACAGGGTTTGCCTGGCAGTGTCAGCGGGGTGGCCCTCCTGGGAGTGTCGGCAGTGTGCCTGGGAGTGTCAGCGGTGTGCCTGGGAGTGTCAGAGGTGTACCTAGGAGTGTCAGCGTTGTACCTGGGAGTGTCAGAGGTGTGCACTGGGGAGTGTCAGAGGTGTCCTGGGAGTGTCCAATGAGTGCCTGGCAGCGTCAAGGTACATTGGAGTGTCAGAGGTGTACCTGGTAGTGTCAGTGGTGTGCCTGGGTGTCAGAGTTGTGCCAGGAAGTGGTGGTGTGCCTGGGGATCAGAGGTGTATCCGGAAGTGTAGAGGTGTGTGCAGGGGAGTGTCAGAGTGTGCCACCAAGTGTCAGGGGGTGTACTGAGGTATCAGGGGTGTAACTTTGGGAGTGTCGAGGTGTGAATGGGAGTGTCAGAGGTGTACCTGGGAGTGTCAGGATGGTGTGCCTGGGGTGTCCAGAGTGGGACCAGGGAGTGTGGGGGTGTGCCTGGGGTGTCTGGGGTGTGCCTTGGAGTGTCAGGGAGGGCCAGGGGAGTGTGGGGGTGTGCCACCAGGTGTCCAGGGTGTGGGGTGTCAGAGGTGTGCCTGGGGTGTCAGAGTAGTGCCTGGGGAGTGTCAGAGGTGTGCCTGGGAGTGTCTGGGGTGTGCCCACCAGAGTGTCGGGGAGAACCAAGGGGGGTGTAAGGTGTGCCTGGGTGTCAGGGTGTGCAGGGGTGTCTGGGGTGTGCATGGGGAGTATCGGAGGTGTGCCTGGGGAATTATCAGTGTGCCTGGGGTGTCAGAGGTGTACCTGGTGGTATCATTGGTGTACCTGGAAGTGTCAGAGGGAGTGTATCTGGAAGTGTTAAAGGTGAACCAGGGGTGTCTGGGGAGGTGTACCTGCTCGTATCGGAGGTGTGCCTGTGGTATCGGAGGTGTGCCTGGGGTGTCAGAGAGGTGTACTAGTAGTATCATTGGTGTAACTGGGTGCAGAGATTGTGCCTGGGAGTGTCCAGGGAGAACCAGGGGAGTGTAAGAGGTGTGCCTGGGGTGTCAGGGTGTGCCTGGAAGTGTCAGAGGTGTGCCTGGGGAATTGTCATTTGAATTGTGTGCCTGGAGTGTCATTTGTATGCCTGGGGTGTCAGAGGTGTACCAGGGGTGTCTGGGGTGTGCAGGTGTCTGTGGTGTGCAGAGTGTCTGGGGTGTGTGGAGTGTCAGGAGGTGTATCTGGCAGTGTCAGGTGGTGTGCCTGGGAGTGTCCGCGGTTTGCCTTCAGTGTCAGAGGTGTGGAGTGTCAGGGGTGTGCCTGGGGTGTGAGAGGTGCACTTGGGGTGTCACAGGTGCACCTGGGGTGTCTCTGGGGTGTGCCTGGGATTGTCTGAGCTGTACTAAAGTGTCACAGGTGGGTGTACTTGGGAGTGTCTGAGGTGTACCTGGGAGTGTCAGGGGAGAACCAGGGAGTGTAAGAGGTGTACCTGGGAGTGTCAGAGGTGTACCAGGGAGTGTCAGAGGAGTACCTAGGAGTGTCAGAGGTGTACATGGGAGTGTCAGAGGTGTACCTTGGAGTGTAAGAGGTGCACCTTGGGGTGTCAGAGGTGTACCAGGGAGTGTTAGAGGTGAACCAGGGAATGTCAGAGGAGAACCAGTGAGTGTCTGATGTGTACCTGGGAGTATCGGAGGTGTACCTGGGAGTATCGGAGGTGTACCTGGGAGTGTCAGAGGTGTAACTGGTAGTGTCATTGGTGTACCTGGAAGTGTCAGAGGTGTATCTGGAAATGTCAGTGGTGTGCCTGGGAGTATCAGAGATGTACCTGAGAGTGTCAAAGGTGTACCTGAGAGTGTCAAAGGTGTACCTGGGAGAGTCAGAGGTGTTCCTGAGGGTGTCAGAGGTGTACCTGGGAGTGTCAGAGGTGTACCTGGGAGTGTCAGAGGTGTACCTGGAAGTGTCAGAGGTGTGCCTGGGAGTGTCGTGGTGTGCCTGGAGGTGTCAGAGGTGTGCCTGGGGTGTCAGGGGTGTGCCTGGAAGTGTCAGAGGTGTGCCTGGAGTGTCATTGGTGTGCCTGGGGTGTCAGAGGTGTGCCTGGAAGTGTCGGGTTGTGCCTGGAAGTGTCAGGGTGTGCCTGGCGGTGCCTCCGGGTGTGCCTGGGATTGTCAGAGGTGTGCCTGGGAGTGTCAGGGGTGTAACTGGGAGTGTCAGGGGTGTACCTGGGAGTGACAGCGGTGTATCTGGGAGTGTCAGAGGTGTACCTGGGAAAGTCTGAGGTGTACCTGGAAGAGTCTGAGGTGTACCTGGAAGTGTCTGAGGTGTACATGGAGTGTCAGAGGTGTATCTGGCAGTGTCAGCGGTGTACCTGGGAGTGTCCGCGGTGTACCTTGGAGTGTCAGAGGTGTACCTTGGAGTGTCAGAGGTGTGCCTGGGAGTGTCAGAGGTGCACTTGGGAGTGTCACAGGTGCACCTGGGAGTGGCTGAGGTGTACCTGGGAGTGGCTGAGCTGTACCTGGGAGTGTCTGAGGTGTACCTGGCAGTGTTTGAGGTGTACCTGGCAGTGTCAGAGGAGTACCTGGTAGTGTCACGGGTGTACCTAGGAATGTCAGAGGTTTACCTGGGAGTGTCAGAGGTGTACCTGGGAGTGTCAGAGATGTACCTGGGAGTGTCTGAGGTGTACCTGGGAGTGTCTGAGGTGTACCTGGGAGTGTCTGTCTGAGGTGTACCTGGGAGTGTCAGAGTTGTACCTGGGAGTGGCAGATGTGTACCTGGGAATGCCAGAGGTGTACCTGGGAGTGTCAGTGGTGTACCTGGGTGTGTGAGGTGTGTACCAGGGAGTGTCAGAGGAGTACCTGGGAGTGTCCGCGGTGTACCTGGGTGTGTCAGAGGGGTACCTGGGAGTGTCAGGGGGAGAACCAGGAGTGTAAGAGGTGTACCTGGGAGTGTCAGAGGAATACCTGCGAGTGTCAGAGGTATACCTGGGCGTATCAAAGGTGTACCTGGGAGTGTCTGAGGTTTACCTGGGAGTGTCTTTGGTGTACATGTAGTGTCAGAGGTGTATCTGGCAGTGTCAGCGGTGTACCTGGGAGTGTCCGCGGTGTACCTTGGAGTGTCAGAGGTGTACCTTGGAGTGTCAGAGGTGTGCCTGGGAGTGTCAGAGGTGCACTTGGGAGTGTCACAGGTGCACCTGGGAATGTCTGAGGTGTACCTTGGAGTGTCTGAGCTGTACCTGGGAGTGTCTGAGGTGTACCTGGCAGAGTCTGAGGTGTACCTGGCAGTGTCAGAGAAGTACCTGGGAGTGTCAGGGGTGTACCTGGGATTGTCAGAGGTGTACCTGGGAGTGTCAGGGGTGTAACTGGGAGTGTCAGGGGAGTTCCTGGAGTGTCATAGGTGTATCTGGCAGTGTCAGCGGTGTAACTGGGAGTGTCAGCGGTGTACCTGGGAGTGTCAGAGGTGTGCCTGGGAGTGTCAGAGGTGCACTTGGGAGTGTCACAGGTGCACCTGGGAGTTATAGAGGTGTAACTGGGAGTGTCTGAGCTGTACCTGGGAGTGTCTGAAGTGTACCTGGCAGTGTCTGAGGTGTACCTGGCAGTGTCAGCGGTGTACCTGGGAGTGTCAGCGGTGTACCTGGGAGTGTCAGCGGTGTACCTGGGAGTGTCAGAGGTGTACCTGGGAGTGTCAGCGGTGTACCTGGGAGTGTCAGAGGTGTACCTGGGAGTGTCAGAGGTGTTCCTGGGAGTGTCGGAGGAGTACCTGGCAGCGTCAAAGGAGTACCTTGGAGTGTCAGAGGTGTACCTGGTAGTGTCAGTGGTGTACCTGGGAGTGTCAGAGTTGTACTTGGGAGTGTGATTGGTGTACCTGGGAGTGTCAGAGGTGTATCCGGAAGTGTCAGAGGTGTACCAGGGAGTATCAGAGGTGTACCTGGGAGTGTCAGAGGTGTACGTGGGAGTGTCAGAGGTGTTCCTGGAGGTGTCCGAGGAGTACCTGGCAGCGTCAAAGGAGTACCTGGGATTGTCAGAGGTGTACCTGGTAGTGTCAGTGGTGTACCTGGGAGTGTCAGAGTTGTAATTGGGAGGTCTGAGGTGACCTTGAGGTCAGGGAGAACCAGGAGGTAAGAGGTGTACCTGGGAGGCCAGAGGTACCTGGGAGCATCAGAGGTACCTGGGAGTGTCAGTGGTGTACCTGGGAGGTCAGAGGTGTAACTGGAGTGTCGGTGGTGTAACTGGCAGGTCAGAGGTGTACCTGGGAGGTCAGAGGTGTACCTGGGAGGTCAGAGTAGTACCGCAGAGGTGTACCTGGGAGTGTCTGAGGTGTCCTGGGAGGTCGGAGAGTACCGCAGCTAAAGAGTACCTTGGAGTGTCAGAGGTGTACCTGTAGTGCGGGGTGTCATGGGAGTGTAGAGTTGTACTTGGGGTGTGATTGTGTACCTGGGAGGGAGTATCCGAAGTGTCAGAGGTTCACCTGGGAGTATCAGAGGTACCTGGGAGTGTCAGTACCTGGGAGTGTCAGGGTGTAACTGGGAGTGTCGGTGGTGTAACTGGGAGTGTCAGAGGTGTACCTGGGAGTGTCAGAGGGTGTACCTGGAGTGTCAGAGTAGTACCTGGGAGTGAGGTGTGCCTGGGGTGTCTGAGGTGTGCCTGGGGTGTCAGGGGAGAACCAGGGAGTGTAGGGGTGTGCCTGGAGTGTCAGAGGTGTACCAGGGGTGTCTGGGGTGTGCCTGGGGTATCGGAGGTGTACCTGGGAGTATCGGAGGTGTACCTGGGGTGTCAGAGGTGTATCTGGTAGTATCATTGGTGTACCTGGAAGTGTCAGAGGTGTATCTGGAAGTGTCAAGGTGAACCAGGGAGTGTCTGAGGTGTACCTGCTCGTATCGGAGGTGTACCTGTGAGTATCGGAGGTGTACCTGGGAGTGTCAGAGGTGTACCTGGTAGTATCTTGGTGTAACTGGGAGTGTCTGAGGTGTGCTTGGGGAGTGTCAGGGGAGAACCAGGGAGTGTAAGAGGTGTACCTGGGAGAGTCAGAGGTGTTCCTGAGAGTGTCAGAGGTGTACCTGGGAGTGTGAGGTGTACCTGGGAGTGTCAGGGTGGCCTGGAAGTGTCAGAGGTGTGCGGAGTGTCATTGGTGTACCTGGGGTGTCATTTGTGTACCTGGGAGTGTCAGAGGTGTACCAGGGGGTGTCTGAGGTGTGCCTGGGAGTGTCTGAGGTGTACATGGAGTGTCAGAGGTGTATCTGGCAGTGTCAGCGGTGTACCTGGGAGTGTCCGCGGTTTACCTTCGATGTCAGGGGTGTGCCTTGGAGTGTCAGAGGTGTGCCTGGGGAGTGTCAGAGGTGCACTTAGGAGTGTCACAGGTGCACCTGGGGAGTGTCTGAGGTGTGCCCTGGAGTGTCTGAGCTGTACCTGAGAGTGTCACAGGTGGACCTGGGAATGTCAGGGTTTACTGGGAGTGTCAGAGGTGTACCTGGGAGTGTCAGAGATGTGCCTGGGAGTGTCTGGGTGTACCTGGAAGTGTCAGAGGTGTACCTGGGAGTGTCATTGGTGTACCTGGGAGTGTCTTTGTGTGCCTGGAGTGTCAGAGGTGTACCAGGGGGTGTCAGTGGTGTACCTGGGAGTGTCATTGGTGGCCTGGGAGTGTCAGAGGTGTACCTGGAAGTGTCAGGGGTGTACCTGGAAGTGTCAGGGGTGTACCTGGAAGTGTCAGAGGTGTACCTGGGGTGCCTGAGGTGTGCCTGGCAGTGTCAGGGGTGTAACTGGGAGTGTCAGGGGTAAACCTGGAGTGTCATAGGTGTATCTGGCAGTGGCAGTGTAA
>NW_024714772.1:0-17778 GCF_018991925.1 Homarus americanus
CACACTCGACACCTGATGAGTTACTGCATCATCTTAAATTCCTGCTGTTATGTTTAAAAGGCACAAATGCTGTTCGTCAGTCGGCCGACGCTAAGCTCACTGTCTCCTGTGTTGATGGCAATATCCACACTGCCAAACTTTTGTTAATTTCCACATTTTCTCTTTAAACTGTTCACCTTTATTGTACAGTACACAATTATGATATGAAATTCAGTACTGTATAAGAATATAGAATAAATTTCTTTCATCTAATTTACCATATACTACTGTATTACATAAGAGTTAGGTTCTTTTAGTTACCTATCCCATATTTTCTTTCTGCTTCAAAGGCCTGCCCACCTTTGGTAAGGTCAAGACTGACAGAGTAGGAAAGGTCATAACTCAATAATTATACTGTATTGTACATTTCCCCAAATTTCAAATACTGTATCACTACCATATTCAGCATTGAAAACTACATTAAAAACATGTTGCCTTTCATGCTAAAATTGTTTGCTGGTGTTTGCAGAATGAATTACCCAGTTTAGTACCAGAGCAGAGCATACCATAGGCAGGAAGAGTTAGTGGTAAAAATTCATCAATGCCCATAATAGGAAATTAATAACCAAAATAGAATTTTAATAAAATTTTCACGGTGATTTAAAAGAATATAACTTTCATTTTTGTTGCCGATTTATATTTATGGTGATATAACAATGATTTGCAGGGCTTTGAAGATGAGGAAAATGTAGGGTTAAACACTAAAAATTAAAAAACAATTAAACCTTTGAAAACCTGACCTACTCTTTCCTAACCTACAAAAAGTCCAATGGAGGAGCAATAAATGATTCTCTTCTTGTTTCTGGTGTTCATCATGATGAAGCCATAACATGAATGAATATTTCCAGGGGAAATTTTTGAAAAATGCATAATTCTCTCATGAGTAAAAGTACTGAACTCTTATTGATCGAAGCTGATTATGTGAAGGTCACATGAAAGAGATTTGAATATAATATCCCACAAAAATGTTTTTAGTGAACTTAATATCCATCAATATTGTTGTAACCTGATTTTGTCTATATAACAAACTTTCTGGAGAACTAGTAAACGTGTGGTTGTGTACGAAACCACTGTCATTGGTAGTGGTAAAGGGGTCATCAGCAATGAAAATTATAGCCATACTCTTTCAAATCACCTGAAAACCATAAGAAAAACTAATCGTAATTTCTGAGAACAGCATTACCACCGAAAAGATTTGTTCAATTTCATTCATGTTTTCCACATGTTCTTATCATTATAGTAGGTATTTTAAGAGACGAACTTTTAATTAAAATATACCTTTTTAAAATTTTAATTTTTCTTCTACGATCATAAATCACCTGTAGTGGGCATGGCATGAAGAATGAGGGAAATTGAGCCTATGACACTAAAATAGTGCCTCTACGTGCCTTGTACATGATTCCGCCTCAAAATCTGCCAAGTCACTAGATGTCATCTGTTTGTTTACAACCGAGCCATCGTTCACAGCGTACCGTCAAGCCCACAAAAAGGGTAAAATTATACCATTGCGCTTCAACAAAGTTGCTTTCACTGGTACCAGATATCATAATTATGTACTTTATGTTTAATAAAGTGAGGGGTCTTGAGGGCAGAGCCCCACCTAGGAAGTTAGGTAAATGTCTTTGGTTGGTTGCGTGGTAATATTGCAGTAAACAGCAATCACAGAATTTCGGAAATTCACTATACCTAATCGATAGAACTATTTTTTCTTTGATAATTTTCTAATATTACATTAGGTTAGGTTAACACATTTTTTTATCAGATTCTTTGGTTGCTGTAATCTGCAATTTTACCAGTTAAGTCAGGTTCTATTGGGTTGTAATTAATATTGCCTCTTTTAAAATACACACTACAATAACGAATCTTGAATGAGTTAGCCATTTTAGTGATGATTTATATATATCTCAACTGAGGCTATTAACAGCCCAAGAGATTGATAACAAGGCAACATACTTACTGTACCCTAGTTCAGTGATGGTTTGTCTTTAGTCATTAGGACCATTACGGGCCCAGTGAATGAAAACAAATCAGCCACTAAATCTAATGTTCACATGGGACTAGGTACTACTATTTGTATATAAGCACATACATGAAATTCCAAATTCTACTTGTAACATTGTACACCAGTTTTACAATAACAAAGAATGGTGGCAGATTAAACCACATTACACCTGTTCAACTAATGCTTGACTCAACTTTTCCTCTGGTACCCTAAACGTTAGCAGTTACCTTCCTTTTCCAAGCTCTCCATTCACTTTCTAAATCACATAATATATTTAGTAGGTCTTTGGTGTTTAATACTCATCATCAACAACAATAAATATGTATAGAGTAAATATATAGGGCATATAAACCTACCAGTTCCAGGACCTGCGTGTTGGCGTTCATTTCTGGCTTTGTTTTGATGTGCGTCGAGAGTCAGCTGATGATGACGTCACTCACCGCCGGGTTTAAATACCTTATCAAGTGAGGTTAATAATAATGGTATTCATCCTTTTAGCAAACTTTACCTTGGCACAATTGAAGAAAATTAATATATTTTAAGTTAGTATAGGAGACGGTATTAAATGCTACATAAACTATTCCACTGGTGTTAGTCGCCCTATTTAAATTATCTACTGTATATCATATATCATTCTTTATATCTCTCTTCCCTAACACCATATACATATATTTTTATTTTTTGCAATTCTTCTCAATACATATTTTACAGTAATTCCCCAAACTATTACCACAACAAAGATATGAACAGGTGTAAGTTATTTATTTGGATCGATTGTTTTTTATTATGAGCCAAAGCAACTGGCGAAGAGGATATGTAAGATATTGAAGATATCACTTAATTAGGTAAACCATGCACATAATCTCATAGATGTAGAAATATTGAACCTACCTGAAAGATATAATACAGTATATTATCAAATGACTAATGCCACAGCATCATGGAAGCACGTTGTTACAGGTTTAAAGGGACAGGTGCCACGTTATCTTTTGAGAATAATGTTATATTATAGTTAGATATGGTTAATAATTGAAACTAAATTGTTGTCATTTACTGTAGAAGTTATATAAATATTAAGAGTGCATGACTAGTGTTGGTGGCTATACGTATCGCTGAACAATGTGAATTATTTGACTCCTCCTTGGCCTGGAGACACAAGAGAAGGGTGTTGTTATCCTTGAGTGTGATCCTAACAAACATCACCATAAGTTTCACGGATTAAGGTTTCCTTCTGTACTAACACCTGACCAACCACCCGAACGGTTAATTATCTGATTAAGTGGTGGAAATTAAAACAAAAATATAGTCAGGATATGGCAACTTGACAAGAGTGGAGGACCAATAGGGTGCCTTAACTACCCCGCTTCAAAACAAAACAGCTGACGGTTCCTCCCGCTGGTGTCTCTGCTTCTACTCGTATTTTTCACCGTCTCATGTTCTGGATTTCCTCATATCTACCATGAAAATATTGGAGATAATCTTATTGTTATTTTTTGTTAACTTGTGCCATGGAGGGTTGTTCACTTGGTTATTTAAAGCTAAAACGAAGGAGAAACAGCCCATTGTCATCAGCTCAGACACTGCCTTTGGGAATACAAATGGTAAGTTTATTTGGTGTTTATGATTCCCAGAATTAATGTGTTTACTGTTTTGATGTTTCATTACTGAATGTAAGTAAAGTCCATGTCTAAAATTGGCAAACGTTTACTTAAGTGCTGTGAGCGATTTCGCCAGCAAACACATTTTTTTTCCTGCATGAATTTTGCTGTTTTTGTTTTTATTATTGGAGATAGTTTATTTCTGGAGAAAAAACAAAATACCAATGTTTTCCTTATTTAACCTAGCATAGCCTGACCTACCCCCTCCCCCCTCTGAGTGGTTATTTAATGTCAGTATTTAACCTAATGTAATATTCCCCTATTGAGGAAATGCTATTTTTCTGAGTTGGGTCATGTATTATATAGCATGGTAATGGAGGGTGTTGGTGCTACAGCTGTAATGTGCTATCTTATTTACCTTTTGGTATGTGTTATTATTTCACTTGTTGCCAGCCAAAGAGTTTTTAGAATTTTTTGGGTTGCAACACTAAGACACTCGGTTAGGAGGTTAGGTTATTTGCCAGAGAAGCATTACAGTATAGAAGAAAAGTGTCTTAGAATTGTTTAGACTATTGAGTACATCCATAAAATTCTCAAAATTCTTCGGGTGGCAACAAGAGAAATCTTACATAATGGCCATTAATTAGAGGTGGCCATACTGAGGGAAGGAGGCCAGCTCCCTGTGTAGGATCCCTCCATTGTTCTTAATAATTTTGTCGAGGTCTATTTTGAAGCCCAGTACTGTTCTGTTCTTGATTCCACAGCTTGGGCTGGTAGACCGTTTCTACCACACTGTGAAAAAGTATATTCTTATATTCGTTCTGCATGATAACTTGGCAAGCTTGTAGTTATCTAACTTATCTGTCGTGGTTTCATGCTCCTCTACAGGCTTTAATACCTCCTTAACTTGTGTCATATATTCTCTGCAAAGAAACATGACAGGTTTATTGTCTAAAGCTGAGATGCATTTGAGGGCTTCAAATAGATCCTCAGTCACTCATAAGCATCCCTTGTGGTAATCTATCTTGCAGTTTTGGCATATAAGGACCCCGGCTTAGTTGCTTGAGAGCTCATTGCAGGAACCATAGAGGCTTCTACAGTAGTAATTTTTGTTGTTGTTTTATATTGCCTTAACTATCTTGTTCTTGTATGGTTTAAATATGGCAACATTGGCCAATGCTTGGCCTTGCTGCGGTGGGAATTATGAATGCTTCAGCTTAGCTAATGCCTGTTATGCGACTCGTCTCTCTAGGGAGAGGGAACTGTCTTCCTGAATTATGATTCTTATACAGCTTCTAGGTATACAAACTTTTAGGTGTTACTATTGCGGTGTACTTACAACTCGACCCATCTTAAATAACCAACTTGGCCCACGCATTTCTAACTCGGCCCATCTTGCACACTTAAAACAAGTAGCTGACTAGTGGTTGAGGAATGAGTTTGAGATTTGTTTTATGTCTCTTTTGGTTCATTGAAATATGAAGTTTGAATGAGTGAATACCGAGGGCACAATCGGTATGAAGAACGAATTTTATGCGTTTGTGTTAGTAGAACTTGGTCAATGAACCATGATTCACATTCGTAACAAAGGAGTTTCCTGTCTGTTTATAAAGTGTAAAGTCACTTCATGTTGTTGTTAGATTACAGGATCAGTCACATTCTGAGTCCTGACCATGGCTGACCAGTGCTTGGTATGCATGGCCCACCTTGCACACTTCAAACAAGTAGCTGACTAGAGGTTCAGGAATGACATCTGGACCCCATCTGCTTGGAGTGTATTTAAAAGGTGTGTCGGCACAAATACAGTAATGACTGTGAAGGGTGGCATAATTGCCTTAACTTGAAAGCAAGAAAAAGGACAACTTAACTTTTATTTGTTAATCAAGTTACTCCATAATGAAGCAAAACTAGTGACACTCCAGGTGCGGCTCTTGTCCATTAGTAAAGTGCTACGAAAACAACGGGCCAATTATGTACATCACCAAGAACAGCTCTTCAAACTGTGGGACAAATTCAGTAGTGGATGAAGAACTGTTAAAGATTTGCTACGAGCCGTTTGACATCATGTGACTTTATCAGTAATGTTTGTACTTTTATGTTGATTTTTATCATTGTACTTTTGTACTTTTATATGACTGTTTATCAGTAATGTTTGTACTTTTGTACTTTTATCAGCCATGCAAAAATAAATGTGTAAAATGTGTTCGTTAACCTAAGTGGTCCGAGTAGGACCACTAATGAGTATCATTGGTTTATTGCTCTGTTTTCTACTCTTACACTTAACTCTGGTGAACTAAGGCAACTGTTACTTTTCCGTTAGGTTTTCCTCAATTTCTGATGTATTGTGGCACTGATAAGAATAGACTCTTCGCCAAGGTAACCTTGGTGACTTAAGTGTTCACTGCCCTAGTTGCAAAGTTCATCACGTGAAATGTTTTTTGCAGAAGCCTTCACGGCACGTTTACATGAACGCAAACCATCTCTCACGAATGTGTCAAGGGTTCGAGTCCTGCTTGACCAGAACACTGTGTGAAGGATGGTATCCCTTGTGACTCTACCGATCATCACATGCTTCCTCCTGGCACTCCAGTTTCCTCTTGTACTAACACTGGGTAGACCAACTGCTCGAATGGCTAGTTAGCTGATAAGTGGTGAAATTATTAAAAATACAGCAAAAATAAAAATAATCCATGAACAATGAATTTATCAGGGACAAACCAAAGTTTGGCACCAGTCAGTGATCCGTTAAAACACTCGGACATTATTCGATAATTGTTTGTTCTAAATCACTTGAACATGCTGGAGGAGACCATGGCCCATTTGCTACTTCAAATTACTTTCTTTTATTCCCCCGTATGATGTATTTCCAGTAAAAGAACAGTTTCGTAATGTAATTTGCTTTTTTTTTTCCAACCCTTTATTGCAGAAGATGCAGGTGTTGTGACAGAAGTTGTTTTAGCTGCTAAAATACCATTTGAAATAAAGTCTTCAGATGAGAAGTTCTTAATGGAAGCTGCAGCATATACCTCCTTGAAGCTGTCTGAGTTAGATGTTTGTCATCATAAGGTAAGATATTGTATGTATATATTTTATGTGAGGTTTTGTGAATATTTCTTTCTCTTTCAGAAATTGCAAGTCATCTTGTATCAATGGCAAATTTAGTAGGTGGCATTATTGTAAGAAATTGTATACTGTTATGTGCTCTGGTTATATTTTTATATTATTTTATTAAAATGTATGTAATTACTGGGTATATTATATGCAGTATATTGGTAGTTGACAAAATATCTTGTTTCAGGTTATCTTGGGACTACAGACATCATGTGCAGAACTGACTGAAGAAGACTTATCCAAAGTAGCTGTCAACCTTCTGAACTGTCAATCAGTGGCAGAGGGGCGACCAATTTATCCCTGCACTAGTGACATGGTGAGCATTTAACTAATTGTGCCAAAGTTTATTTTTCAGTCTCCCAGATTAACATTAGTCTCACCTAAAGAAAGTGGAACAGGTCCCCCAAGCTTTTTGGAATTTTATTCTTTACTGTCTTGATGTATCATAAATATTGCTTTTCTTGCATGTCTAACCATCTCAGTTTCCTGTTATTCAAGAATGTTTCTAAGGACTTCATATATATACTATATATATATATATATATATATATATATATATATATATATATATATATATATATATATATATATATATATATATATATATATATATATATATATATATATATATATATATATATATATATATACATATATATATATATATATATATATATATATATATATATATATATATATATATATATATATATATATATATATATATATATATACGAAATATATACATATATATATATATATATATATATATATATATATATATATATATATATATATATATATATATACACACACACACACACACACAGTTGTACCCCGCTTAACGCGGTCAATTGAACCCACAGGGTACCGCGTTAAGTGAACAACAGAACATATGGGATTAATTCCAATAGAGACTGGCCTGACCCCCAAACTCCACTTTTTGACGACACACAACTATGTTGTAGTAAAATTTTATCTTAACTTTATGATGGTATGAACAAACAAGTAATATAGAAGAGGTTAGGTTAGGAAAAATAAAGGTTAAGTTTGGAAAAATAAAGGTTAGGTTAGGAAAACTAAAAGTTATGTTGAACACTTATGTTAGTAGAAGAGATGGGTCGGCATACGGGGATGGAGGCTGGTTCCGAGGCAGAGGGCAGATTACTGGCCCTCAGGTGAATCACCATTACTAGGTGCATCACCATCACTGTCACTTACAGTTGTCAGGACTTCCCTGACAAATCCCTCAAAGTCACTTTCACTGTCACTGGCTCTGGCTGGCTGTGGTGGGTTGCGGGCGAAGAACTCGGTAATGCTTTTTTGACTGCTAGTGTTAATGTTGTCTTGATACACCGTGATGTACGGCTCCATAGCCTGCACCAGCCGGGTATGGAAGATTTCATAGCGGTCGTCGTCATTGTCGCGGGAAAGGAAGGACTTCATTTTTTCTGCACACTCCATGGCACCCTTAATATCACTATGACTTAACTTGTGTTCTTCGGAGAATGACGCACCTTCTTCCTCTTCACTGACGTGATCATCTTCCAACATCTCGTCGGCAGTCACTTCAGGATCTCTGATCACATCCAGGATGTCTTCGTTGGTGGTCTCGGAGAAGCCTTCAGCTGTAATATTGTGCGCAGCTTCTCTGGCAAGGTCCACTGCTACTGCAACAGCCTGAACCTCACCAGTCACAGGTTGACTCCTCCTCTCAGCTGGTATGCCATGCAACACATGTCTCCATGCGTGACGAATCATAGCAATAGACAGCTGATCCCATGCCTCCACCAAGAAGTCTACAGCTTGTTTGACGTTAAACTTCTTCCAAAACTGTTTGACGAGAACTTCTTGAGTCGCCACCTCTTGTTCCTTGTCCTCGTCGCATTTACTCTCGCTGTCGGTGTCACCCAGCTTACGCAACTCATCCTTGGTGTTGGTAGAGTCGTTCAGGGGCTTGAACTTCTTTGCAGAGTATGCAGCTTTCACATTGCAGATCAACTCCTGGTCCATGGGCTGGATTAATGACGTAGTGTTGGGAGGAAGGAAGACCACTTTTACGTTGGGGTGACGATCCATAAGTAGGGGCGAGTGTCCAGGTGCGTTGTCAAGGAGCAACAAAATGTTGAATGGAACATTCTGTTGCTCGCAGAATTTCTTCACGTCGGGAACAAAACAGTCGTCAAACCAGAAGAGGGACAGAGAAGAGGACATCCACGCCTTACGTGTGGTTAGCCAGTGGACATTAAGCTTGTTCATGTCCATATTCTTGTAGGCGTGCGGCTTGCGGGCTGTGTGAATCACCGATAACTTTGGTTTACAGGTACCGGAGGCATTGGTGGTAAAGAGGACGGTGATGCGTTCCTTCTGCAACATCCGACCCCTTACCTTGCTGGCAGACTGGACAACGAAGGTCTTGGAAGGTAGCTTTTTCCAGAAGAGACCAGATTCGTCCATGTTAAACACCTGGTCATCAGTGTACTGTCCTTCCTCCATAACCTCACGTAAGAACGGAGGAAAATCTCTAGCCGCCACAAGGTCAGCACTCGCTTCCTCACCACCAATGTTGGTGATCTTGTTCCTCTTCTTAAACCTATGCAGCCAACCAGAGGAAGCATTGAAGGGTTTGGGCTCTGCAATTCCCAGCTTACGTGACACTGCTGCGTAAAGTTCACGTGCGTACTCCTGCACTGAGCGCATGTCGACCGCCATGTTCCGTCTTGCCTGACGAATCAAATAACTCACCAGCAAATTTTCCACCTTTACCAGCACCCTGTTCTGTAAATACTTGATCATTGAAGCACCTGCAGACTTTGTGATTTTCATGTGTTCTTTAATCCTGGCTGTATCCTTCTTAGTAGTACGAATCGTAGATTCGTTGACGCCATGCTGGCGCGCGAGATCAGCTTGACGTGATCCTTTCTCCAAATCTTGAATGATCTGGTATTTCACTTCGTAGCTTAGGCCACGGCGTGTCTTCTTGGGCTTAGGGCGGCTGGGTCCAGGTAAGGAAAGGTTTCTCTCTGGTGGCGGTGGATGCACGTATACACGGGGTGACCTGGAGGGATGAAACTAGCGCGGCAGCGTCCTCTTTCCTCCCTCTCTCCCTCCCCGGGTGGACACGTCATATTACTTTAAACCAATTACAGCTAGCAGCAGAGGGGGTAGGGATGCATGGCCAATCACAGTCCGATATGTCATATGACGTCTGTGATAACGCAACAAAGACACACACTGTGCAACCTTACAGTACGGCTTGCCAAGGCGGAGGGAGGCGGGAGGGGAGGGAGGGAGGAGGAGGGAGAGGCGAGGCAGGCGGCAGCATTTTTCTATATTACAGTGTATACTACAATATACAGTAGTTATTATATATATATTTTTTAATTCGTTACAGACAATTTCAGATTGTACAAAAGACATGGATCCAAACACCTGGAATGCTTATCATATTGTATCTAATCGTGCAAGAGCAGTTTGTTATGCTTCCCGTCAAGAACAGTTTGGAGCCAAGACCCAGATGGCAGTCAACATGTTAATGCATACAGCTGAAGAACAAATAAAGTCAATGGATGACCTGCAGGTCAGTTTGTTGATTATCTTCAGCCAGATTTTCATTGTTTCATCTTTTTTTTATCACTTATCTAGTCTTCTTTTTAATATAAACAAACTGCTGTCTGCCCTTATTGTGTGGACTATTTAGTCTGAATGACTTTACTTACCCAGCCATGAGCTGTGCACTTCTTCAAATATATTGTTTATTCCTCATATTTTAACATACTAGTGCTTCAAGTGTGAAATTTTTATGAGCTTAAGAAAAACAGAAGAACTTATGCAATTATGAGTTGAATATTGAGGTTATAATTGATTTCAGCTTCATAGAGCCTTACACTGGACATAGAGGAATCTTATTGTAATCACCCTGTCTGTCTGTCAACAAATCTGTGTTTTTGACTTTTGAAGGTACTGGTAGTAGGTCAAAGTCAATACAAAATTGTGTATTATACTCATATGCAAGATATCTCAAGGCTAAACATACCAAACATACATTAAGTACTGTGTGTAAATTTCTAAACCTTATTACATAGGAATGGAGGAAACTGCAGCGGGCCTATTGGCCCATACTGGGCAGTTCCGTTTACTCCCAACCCCTATCGGTCATATATCCATCCAACCTACTGTATGTTTGAAGCTATCCAGCATATTCGAGTTAATGATGATGTTTGGTAACTTGTTCCACTCATCCACTACTCTATTTCCAAACCAATGTTTACAGGTATCTTTTTGAAGTCAAAAGATCACTGGAACTAAAATGTATCTTGAGACAGGATGAATGCATATTAGCCAAACTTTACACAAAAGGTACTGCATGTAAAAGCATAGATTTGATTGCCTTGGAGATCATGGATGAAGGGGGACTATATTTTGAAATACTTTATTGGTTGATGATTTTTTAAAGGACTGGACTGCTTTACAGGAAAGTCAAGAAGCCCTTGGAATAGCAACCTCAAAGACATTTGACTCACTGAGTGATGGACATAAACACCTTCAACAACAGCAGCAACAGCTTTCAACAGCACACCATGCAATTCACAGCTTTGTTTCCTCAAATCTGCGTGAACTGTCTAGAGAGAAGAAACTGATTGCATCAGGACAAAGGGAACTTGCGCTCATCACAGAAACAATTAAACGAAAGTTAGGTAATGTATGATGGTCGTACTGCAGTACATATCTTTTGTTTAGGAGGAGAGGCCCATTTGAATCAAAGTTTTTTACACGGACAGGTAAACACAAAATAGTGCATCTGCTTGGAGGAGGAGTAGAGATGATAGGGGAAAGAAATGGTGCATGGTAAGGGTTGAAAAGCATCAGGGTCTGGAAGAGAAACCTGATGGTTTTTAAATACGTCAGTACTTGAAACCTTTGGAGTGGGGGGCAGTGACACTGAGCTCGTGTGCAGTTCAACTGAAAGCGATTAGTCACCTTGGAGCGCTGGTCCGTACAGCATTGTGCATTTGTAATGGAGACATTTTTTATAAACAATGAGTGTGGTTGCAATTCAGCATTTATTTTGCCGCCAGTTTAACATTCATCAGAATGACGGTGTTCCTAGCTGCAACATAATTAAGTTGTGGGTTAAAATCTTACGAGAAATGGCTTCTGCTTCAAAGAAGAAGCCTCCAGGGAAAACACCTACTGTACCATGAGAACTCCAGAGAACAATGAGCGAGTACACCAACATTGTGTTAATAACAAAGGATGCCATCTCACCGATGTGAATCTTGTGTAAAATGCTTAGAGATACATAGCTCCTCCCCGACTTACGACCTACTCGACTTACGTCCACCCGCACTTACGACCTGCCTCAGTCGTACCAAAATTTGGTCAAATTACGTATTTTCGAGTCCCAAAGTCAGCACACAGACAAAATTTTCATCTGTAATTCATTTTGAAATGGCTGGCAAGCTTAAAAGTGAGTGTTTTGTGGTGTTGAGAAGAAAAAGAGACCCCCATCTTAGATTTTCTATGTATTATTTAAGAATTTCCGACTTACAACCATTTCGACTTACGCCCTGGATGTCGGTCCTAACCCCGTCGTAAGTTGGGGAGCAGCGGTACTGTTGTTCGGTTAATAAGTTCAGGTAAAAACTTTTTATTTATTTATTTATTTATTTTTGTTTTTTTTGTTTTTTTTAACCATCAGGTTTCTCTGTTGTGAGTCAAAGGGATAAGGGTCACAACAAACAAAAAATTAAAGTCTTTAAAAGTGAATTACTGTGAATGGTCCTTAATGTTTGTATTGGGAAGAACTCCGACTGTGGTATTAAATATTGGTTGTATGTAGTCCCTTTTAATACGTGAATACTTGATGATTGGAGAAAAGAAAGATGAGTAAAATTTTTAAATATAATACTTACGAACCATTTACCACCTACGATGCTACTCTAGGGTCATAAATATCGCCCCAAAACAATCATAATTGAAAGAAACACAAACACATAAAGAACAAAACAGCCAGCCAACCTCAACAATGAATACCACGAGTACATCACCAGATAGAAGACAAACGTACAGTACTGTATATTGGTAAAGCAGACCAGTGGTGAAGAGTCCGGTGACAACCCAAGTTTGTATGTGAGTGAATCCACTCTGAACTCGTCAGCTTCTATGGGTTGTTTTGATGAGACTGACCCAAACATCGTACTTGATACGTATATCAATGTTACGGTTACAAAATAAATAATTATGCAATATATTATAATACAGTACGTTATAGAGAATAAATACTGTAGAACACAAGTATAGTATGTCCGTCAGGCACTTTATTGGCCAGACACGACAAATTACAGCCAATGAAACAATTGGTCATTAAGGGTTGTAAAGGTTTATTACTGTAGTAGATACCATTCATGTAACGATATGAAAGTGCTATACTGTACTGTATATTGGGATTTAATATTATTTATATGAAAAGGTAATTTTATTTTATATTTTATTCTATATTCGTCGTAAATATGAAGAAAATAATCGTGTAAATTGTATTGAGTACTAAATTAACTAAGGTCTTAAATATGAATCGCCATCAGTAGAACCGTCGTTATCGGAGGCCTTCTTGTAGATGGAGTAGTTGTGTATCACACAGTTTATATTTTGATCTTTATATTATCACCAGATGAAGCACATCAGCAGTTGATGATACAGGAGAACAGCCAGAAAGATGCACATAGCACTATTCTTGAAGATCTCTCCAAGATACAGGATAATGCACTCGAGGTCTGGCAGAAATTAGGTGAGTTTTATTGTAAATTTTTTGTATGCCTGGTAATTTGTCTCTTAATACATGCAGGACTACAGGAAAAAAGTATCAAGTGTGGATCAATGAATTTGGTTGACTTCTTCATGTGCATCTGCTGATTATAGGAATAGATTTTTAAGCTGTTGGATTTATTGGGCACCTGTGGGGTCATGTGGGTTACACTAAAATAATTACCGGTAGTTAATTCCATTTTATTTTCAATAGATTTTTAGACTCTAAAAGTAGGCTTTTGTATCCCTGACTGAAAGCTAGGTTGTGGAGGGTATAGCAGGGATGATGTACAGTCACTCCAAAAGGGATGTTTACGGAGGGGTTCAATAAATTTCAAAATGAACACTACGACTCCTGTTGTCTCATTAGGGTTGTCAAAATCCTTCGTTGGTTTTGTCATAATGTCTCGCACAAATTGTAAAGATAACTTTTGGAGTGACTGTGTACGTCTGTGTGTGTCTACAGAGAAAGGACGGTTTGTATAATTAATTGTGTGTCAATTATAGTTGACAAGAGTTCTAAACAAAAGAGCACCAGCATGTGGATGAGAATGTGTGTGTTATGGGCAAGGGCAGTTGGTGATTATATGTGGGCAGTCATGGGTGTAGTGGGCGTTCCATGTTAATTGTCTGTCTGTGATTGTAATTCTAGTAAATTAAAAAAATTAACAAACTTGGGTAGTTATTTACTCGTTAATATGTGTTTTAATAATTTGCTCAACCTTAATTATATAAATAGAGGATCTTTTCTGTGTTATAAGATCTTCTTTTGTTTACTCACAACTCTTAGATACCAGTACTCAAAAAATCCTGTCAGCTCATGAGGAAACTGTTCATCAGTATGGGCGACTGACGGATGATTTGCAGCGGATGAACGCGACGGTGCATCATTTGATGGACGTCCTTCACTCTACTAGACGCGGGGTTGAAGACAAGTTGTCTTGGATTACATCTCTTGTTGGTGGCACTGATAACACTGTCCAGAAGGTGTATAGTTGTGTCTTACATATTAGCTACTTCTTCATTGGAATGATTTCTGCTAGCTTTCTACAGGTTGGTTCTTACTTTTTAGTTTATTTTTAGAGGTGCATCATCCATAATTGTACAAAGATGGTGTGTGTTTTATCCTGAATAACTGAACGTAACTCCCAAACTCATAAACCTCAGCAAAAATAATAGTGCCATATTTTGCTCTTTTATTATGGGTGGGATGCATACACACATAAATGCTTCCTGCAGTACAATGCAGGTGGGACAGACATATCCCAGAACATTTTTAAATTGCGTGCATTAGTTTGAAGATGAACTTTGATTGGAAAGTACTGTATGGCGAGTTATCTAGTGTTTCCTTTCACCGAGTCCATATTTTACGTCATGAAAAAACACCGAGTTACTATCGCAGTGGCGAACGGGAAGGTTGGTGTATGATAACTGTGTCTTGACCGGCAGGCAGTAGAAGGGGATGCCTCTGCCAATCCTGACTTTTATGTTGATCTTATTGATTCAACAGAAAGTAACAATTGTCTTGGACATAGAGAGGAGTGACAGTGATGTTGGAGAGCCAATAGAAAGAGAGATGAGTCGAGCAGTGGCGAAGCTGAGCCAAGTACTAGCAAAGGGAGGGGAAGACGATGCTATGGCGTAGAGTGTTGGGGATGGATTGCCGGTGACTTACAGTTTAAAACTCTAGATTTTGACAGAGTTAGTTGTGGACTAACTAGTGACTGTTCTGTCACTGAAAATTCAAACGAACTTGATTATCTTTTGGAGTTTCTGAATAACGATCTGTTAAATTTGATAGTGACAAACAAATCGTTACCAGTGATACTTGGTGGCATCATTGGGAAGAGAATAAATTTTTTTATTTCTGTGTACAGTCAGTTCTGCTATAACGCGATAGTTGTGTTCTTGTAAAACATCGTGTTATAGAAATTCGCGTAATAGAAATAACAGGGCTTATGGAGAAAATAGGGTTAGGTGCAGATTACTACTTGAAATCGAAAAAAATTTAGTAGTTAGCCTAACACAAAGGATAGCACAGTCTAAATAAATGTTACATTCATATCTAATAATGAAATCATACAGTAAATGTAACACATTACCTTGAAAAAATATGAATATAACTTGATGGGGGAGAAGGGTGATTTTGAGGTTGATAACATCGAGCTTTTCTTTAGTGTTATAGCCTTTCTTTTATGATCATCACTGGGAATGCGATCACTAGAACGCTTCTTGGAGATATTCTTCTTTACCATATTCACGGTTAATACCACAAAATTGGAGAAATAGTAAGCAAAAATTGCGTTACAGCAAACAAGCGTTCACGTTATACAAATATCGTTCCTCTATTCATAAATCGTGTTAGAGCCAATTCGCGTTGTCTAGACACGCATTATAGCAGAACTCACTGTACTGTATTATAATGATAATGTGTCATAACAGAATAGAGAGTATAATATGTTATTGAACAACTGACGAGGTTTGCGACACAAAATATATTCCAAAACTGATGGTGAGAGACAGGTTTTTACATTTGTTGCATTTACTGCATTTTTGTTGATAACACCCAGCTGAGCCACAGAAACTGCCACTTCATAAATAATTAGTTTCATAAGATTTTATAAAAATCTGTGCCATGTAAATTCCAAAATAAAATTGGAGTATGAGTATTATTTTCCTTATATGTATTTAATAATAATAATAATAGAAATAAACGGTTTATTAATAGAGTTGCAGCCGGTGGCTGAAAATATACAGACTTACATTTGATTTAGACATAATGATGTAATGTGCATTGAATACATTTACAGGGCTGTACAGTACATAAATCAGGAGTTGTTTATTATTTTAACAATAGATGGGATGGTGCCATTATTACATCTATTGGTGCGGGCTCTTGTGGGCTGAATTTTGTTGTAGTGGCGGACTGCTCGAGGTGGGTGGGGGGCTGCCGGTGGCAGGAGGTGGCGATGACGAGGGTGGTGCATTAGTTCACTGCCAAACCTTACCAGTGATTGGTGGTGGAGGTCACTGAGGGATGGTATTTCCAGGGTGGAGAGAGCATTGATGTAGCCGGAGTATTCTGCGCTGAGCATGATTCTGCAGGCCCATTTCTGTACCTTCTCTAGCCGACTTTGTTGGGTGGAGTTGAGAGAAGACGACCAGGCTGGTGACGCATACGTTAGTTTGGGGAGAATAAAGGTGTTGTAGATAGTCCTCAGCTCTGGCCTGGGTGTCCCAAGTGACCTAAGTCGTCGTAGCATGTGGAGTCAGTGTGTGTGTGTGTGTGTGCAGTATATGTATGAGAGGACGAGAGAGTTTCTGCATTTTAGTGTGAAACCGAGAGTAAGTAAAGCGAAGGGTGGCATGCTTATGTGTGAGACAGAGTGAGAGAATGCAAGTTTGAGGTGTCTTTACATCTGGCCGCCTTTATTTACCTTACTTTATTTACCTAATGGCCACTCACAATAGGTGGCCAAGGGAAGGTGGGCAGTGGCCTGTGTAAAATCCCTCTATTGTTCATGAGAGCACAGTAGCTGTGGTGCTCTCTGTCTGAATTCAAGATAGGTTCTCAGTACAGTACAGGCATGTGTGAATGAGGCCAGATCATCAATTTAGAGGTCAAAAATCTGACCTCTTGGCCATGTTTAGGGCAGGTGCTTTAATTTGCCTTATGAGAATTATATTGTAATAAATAAATAATAAGTGTTAAGTTGTAGACTTGTAGTGGTTATGGTTATATAATCCTACAGTGCTGTTGAATATTGCTATACCATGTGCATAATCTTTACACCCTCTGGAATTGAACTTGCAATTGATTGAACAACCAACTGAATGTGTTAAAGGTTATACAGTATAGTAAAAGCATATATTTAAATAGTTCGTGGGCAAACCTTTCTAGGA
Organism: Homarus americanus; assembly: GCF_018991925.1. Taxonomy (NCBI): domain Eukaryota; kingdom Metazoa; phylum Arthropoda; class Malacostraca; order Decapoda; family Nephropidae; genus Homarus; species Homarus americanus. Next base: position 17,458 of record NW_024714772.1, read on the forward strand.
TTTCAGTCACCGAGGCAGTATATTTTATTTGTAGTGTGAATTTATAAGAGGTTTCAAAATTGTCGCTGTTTTTCAGGTACCGTACCTGACTCGGGTAGCCCTGGTGGTGTTGGTGCCACTCAATGCTCTGGCAGAAGTGAAGCATGACACCAGTTTAGATTTTTCTACACTCACTACTATTTTGGGATTCTGTGTATTGGGTAAGTTGCTAAGATTTGTAATTTATTTTTATATTTTTATAAATAAATACAAGCTAACTTTTCCCAATTAATGGAAGGTAACATGGAACAAACACATACATATACATACTGAATGAACTCA
>NW_024714773.1:0-14374 GCF_018991925.1 Homarus americanus
ATTACGTCATTGCTGTCTCTACTGCTTTTAAAACTGCCACTTATCCTGGAAACAATGGGAGGGAATGACGAGACGAGTTTAATTTTCAGCTTAGGGGGTGAGACACCCAGAGCTATTCACACTAGGTAGTACCACTGACGGTGTGATGAAAGAGAGAAAATACCATTAATGTGGCTGAAGAGGTTGAAGACTGGAGGAGAGGTGGATCTAAGGTTCCTGTTGTTATATTCAGATGGTAAAGTTTTACTGCGGGAAATTCTCAACAGTTGGAAATATTTAGAAGCCAATGTATCGTTTTTAAATAATTGTTATGAGATAAGATCTGTTTATGACTTCAAGTTAATTTTATCAGAATAGAAACTTTGGTATGAATATAAATAGACATAGCGGGGTGTGTGTGTGTGTAAAAACCAGGGAAATCAAAACGAAGAGAAGACAAAGGGAGGTAGAGAATTACAGGTAATATATAAACAGAGGAAAGAGAGAGGAAGAATGGAGAATAAAACCAAAACAAAATGAGGAGGAGGAAGACAAATGAAGACGAAGATGATACACCAGAGAATCAGATTAAACAGAGAGAATAAGGAGTGAGGCAAGTAGAAGAAGGAGAAGAGAGAAGAAGAAGATGAAGAAGAAGGAAGAAGAATAAAAGTCGAGAAAGTGGAAGTCCAAGGAGGAGAGGAAGAGAAGGAAGAATGAATTATAAGAGGAGGAAGAAAAAAGTAGAGCGAAGGAGTACGGTAGGAGAAGGAAGTAAAGGAGGAGGAGGAGAATAAGAACGGAAGCATTATATAGTAATTTACATCGAGGCTGAGAAATGGAGGAGACCAAGACCATTAATACCTAGGAGGAATTAAAGACCATGCATTACCATAGAGAGACCAAGACCATTAATTCCCAGAGGAGACCAAGACCATTAATACTAGAGGAGACCAAGACCATTATTGCTCAAGAGAGACCAAGACTATTAATCTAGAGGAGACCAAGACCATTGATACCCAGAGGAGACCAAGACCATTAATACCAAGAGGAGACCAAGACCATTAATACCCAGAGGAGACCAAGACCATTAATACCTGAGGAGACCTAAGACTTATCCTAGAGGAGACCATTAATACCTAGAGGAGACCAAGACCATTAATACCTAGAGGAGACCAAGACCATTAATACTCCAGAGGAGACCAAGACCATTAATACCTCAGAAGAGACCAAGACCATTAATACCCAGGATGAGACCAAGGCCATTAATGAGGAGACCAAGACCACAGCACCTAGAGGAGACCAGACCATTTAATTCTGAGGAGACCAAGACCATTAATACCAAGAGGAGACCAAGACCATTAATGGGAAACCTGGTTAGAGGAGACCAGACCACAATACCTAGGAGGAGACCAAGACCATTAATACCAAGAGAGACCAAGACCATTAATACCTAGAGGAGTCAAGACCATTAATACCAGAGGAGACCAAGACTATTAATACCTAGAGGAGACCAAGACCATTAATACCTTAGAGGAGACCAAGACCACACCCAGAGGAGACCAAGACCATTAATACCCAGAGGAGACCAACCATTAATACTAAGAGGAGACCAAGACCATTAATACCTAGGAGGAGACCAAGACCATTAATACTAAGAGGAGACCAAGACTCATTAATACCTAGAGGAGACCCAAGACCATTAATACCTGGAGGAGACCAAGACCATTAATACCTAGAGGAGACCAAGACCATTAATACCCAGAGGAGACCAAGACCATTAATATCTAGAGGAGACTCAAGACCACACCTAGAGAGACCAAGACTCATTAATACCCAGAGGAGACCAAGACCATTAATAATTCTAGGAGACCAAGACCATTAATATCTGCAGAGACCAAGACCATTATACCAAGAGGAGACCTCAAGACCATTAATACCTAGAGGAGACCAAGACCATTAATACCTAGAGGAGACTCAAGACCATTAATACTTGGGTTTGGGGTTTGGGGGTTGTGTGTTGGGTGTGGGGGTTTTGGGGTTTCCTAGGAGGAGACCAAGACCATACAGCTGGAGGAGACCACCAGTAATACCTAGAGGACACCAAGACCATTAATACCTAGAGGAGACCAAGACCATTAATACCTAGAGGAGACCAAGACCATTAATACTAGAGGAGACCAAGACCATTAATACCCAGAGGAGACCAAGACCATTAATACCTAGAGGACCAAGACCATTAATACCCGGAGGATACCAAGACCATTAATACCTGGAGGAGACCAAGACCATTAATACCCGCAGGAGACCAAGATTCATTAGGTACACCTGCAGGAGACCAAGACCATTAACACCTGCAGGAGACCAAGACCATTAATACCTGCAGGAGACCAAGACCATTAATACCCGCAGGAGACCAAGACCACATACCCGCAGGAGACCAAGACTAAGGCCACTAAATCATTAATAACAGGTGGAGGGAGGAGCAACTTGATGAATGTCTACCTGTGATAAGATGAGGTAGACGGAGGTGCTGTGTGTCTCCTGCGTCTCACCGCCACAATTAATGATTAAAACGTGAAACACTGGACCTGCATCTAGTGAGACCCTCCACTACCACCACCCCTGTAAACATAGCCTTCATGCACACACCAGCACGCAAACTGTGTGTGTGTGTGTGTACAAAGAGAGGTTTGCAGTGGGGGTTGTGTTAGGGGGGGGGTTGTGTCCAGTGAGGGTGGTCAAATGTAAACTCCGAAAGTAAGAAGGATTGAGAAGATGGGAAGAGGAACGGCGGAAGAAGAAGGAGAGGAGCAGGATGAGGAGGAAGAAGAAGGAGGAGAGAGAGAGAGAGAGAGAGAGAGAGAGAGAGAGAGAGAGTGTGTGTGTGTGTGTGTGTGTGTTAGCGTGTGTGTAGTGATCAGGTCAACCTACCGTCCGGGTTGTGGTGATTTATACACCAATTTGAGACAAACGGTCCCAAAATAATTTATTACAAGGAAGTCTGCTTGCCAATTACTGTAATGGCAGGGGATGATTTATAACTTAGATAGTGTGTGGAGGAATAACACGCTTATCCTTGTGTGTGTGTGTGTGTGTGTCGGCTGTTGCCTTAGTATAGACACAATTGTCATACGGTTCTATTCTAACTGTTGATTCTCACTGAACTCCGACTTACGTTACCCAACCCAACTTAACCCAACCTGTCCCAACCTAACCCAACCTAACTCCAACCTAACCTAACCCTTTAAACCTAACCTAACCTAATCCTAACTCCATTCTTGCACTCAACTTAACCCAACCCATTTAACTTATCTAATCTTATTTTCACCCGAGTTATCGTGTTCATCGCTCCTCGGACGAACACAATGAGCAGACAGACAGACAGACAGACAGATATACGACAGACAGAGAGTACTGGCGGCATGTACATGGACAGAGACAATTGACAGACAGAGAGACAGACAGATACGCGGATAAATGACAGATACGGTCTGATAGACTTTTGCGGAAAGACAGAATACAGACAAAGGACAGGGCAGACAGACAGACAGACACAGGAAAGAGGATCCTCCTGTTAACTATCTCCTCTGAGCTGATGGAGACACAAAAATTCCTCACTTTAATAAGATATATAAGGAACATGACTCTGTTATACTTGACTACTTAACGCATAGTGGGTTGTAAGCAAGGCCCGGGTTCTATAAACGTTTGCTTACGTTGTTATATATAGAGTTCCTCAGTGGGAGGAGGGGGAGGGGTAGGATGGGTGAGGAAGCTGGAGGGGAGGGTGAATGGGTCTTCATAGGGTGAGATATTTTTAAAAAGGGGTAACATTATTCAAAGATTCTCTCCTCCTTGGGGTTTGTAATTGGGTGGGGTTTGGGGGGTGGTGGGGTTGTGGATGTGTGTGTGGGGGGGAGGTAGAGGCATGTGGGGAGTGGGTTGTGTGTGTGGGGTGTGGTAGGAGGTATGAGGTATGTGGTAGGGGGAGAGTGTGTGTGTGTGTGTGGTCTTTTTTTACATCTGTGAAACGGCACAGTTGAACCTTTTATGACGTTTTATGTCTACCTATGTCTCTGCTTGCCTCTATGTCTTCTTTGTTCTACGCCTTCTTTACGCCCTCTTAACCCTTTACAAAAGAGACCGCAGTGAGAATGATATTTCTATTACTTGGTATTCCAGGTGGTTCGGTCATTTGTGTCGTCTTTCATTCTCTTGAAAACTCTGAATGTGTGGTTCTCTCTGTGTCACGTCGACAGAGACATAGATAGGGTTAGATAGATAGATAGATAGATAGATAGATAGATAGATAGATAGATAGATAGATAGATAGATAGATGGGTGTTAGATAGATAGATAGATAGATAGATAGATAGATCGTGATACAAAGGTTACAGATAAACGAGTCGACAACCTTCTCATGTCATTTCTTGTAACTACTAACTGTATCTTTGCATACAGGAAATTACAACAAAAACTGTACCACTTTTGATTACGAAGTCTTAAAAAAATGTATCATAATTTCTTAAAGGTTGTTATCTTCTTTTATCGACGATTTATTCTCTTCGTTTTAGGGTCGTCGCGTATCTGTTAGGAGATAGTATATGTTGATAATTATCTCCAAGCCTGGAGTTGCATATTTGTCTCAGCATTAATGGTCCATGGTTGAGTCTACTGGCATTAATTTGTATTCAGAAGCTGCATAGAAGATAGCTAAGTGGACCCAGTACCTGATGTGTGTGTGACGCAGCTTGTTGAGTTTACTGATGACAGACACAGAGAGAGTTATTGTTATTATCATTATCATTCTCCATCATCTTGGTTGTGGTGGAGCGTGAGTAAAAGAAAGAGCTCTGTCTGTCTGTCTCTGTCTGTCTGTCTGTCTGTCTGTCTCTGTCTCTGTCTGTGTCCGTCCTTTCATCCTTCCATCTGTGACACTTGCCGTTTAGTCAATAATTCTACTAAATGTAGACAGATTTTAACCGGATGTGCCGCAAAAACAAAAACCTAAACCCTTTGACAACTAAAGCTTAACTCTTTGACGACTATGGTTTGACCTTTGACAACCAAAGCTTAACTCTTGACTATGGTTTAACCCGTTGACGACTATGGTTTGACCCTTGACAACTAAAGCAACTCTTGACGACTATGGTTTGGACCCTTGATGATTGTGGTTTGACCCTTTGACGACTATGGTTTAACCCGTTGACGACTACATGGTTTTGACCCTTTGACGACTATGGGGTTTAAACCTTCGTTGACGACTATGGTTTTGACCCGTTGACGACTATGGTTTGACCCTTTGACGACTATGGTTTAACCTGTTGACGACTATGGTTTGACCTTTGATGATTGTGGTTTGATCCTTTGACAACTATGGTTTAACCCTTTGATGATTGTGGTTTGACCCTTTGATGATTATGGTTTAACCCTTGCGGATTATGGTTTAAACTTTGACGACGATGATTTAACCCTTTGACGATAACGATTTTTCCCTTTATGACAATTATTTAACCCTTCAGGACTCAAAGGATTAAACCATTGGCTAACGTCGGGTTTCAGTGAATGTCGAACATATTTGACTGAGTTACAAACTGTGAACAATTACTAAATGACCTGTGATCTGTCTTGCCTTGTTATTTTTGTGGTAGGTAGTAGGCACACCAAACAGGAGGTACTAATGGGAAGATGTTGAAGCATAATGTATTGTCTATCGGTAGACCCTGCTGCTATATGGTATCACGAAAATTGTGACTAAGTCCCAGGTTGCTGATCTGACTTTCTGCCTCATTTACACACAATTGCAGGGTCTCAATTTGTTTCCTTACTTATTGACAAATACAATATATATATATATATATATATATATATATATATATATATATATATATATATATATATATATATATATATATATATATATCGTTTCTCACTATTGATTATTGATTTTTTTCATTATTGTATTTATTTATTATTATTATTATTATTATTATTATTATTATTATTATTATTATTATTATATTTTCGCCCCCAGGCCCTGATGTGGGTCAGTGAACTGTGCCTGGGTGAGCTTAATCCCAGCAAGAAAAAGAATATGCTTCAGGAGTTAATGAAATATACAGTGGAAACTAACGTACAGGGAAACCATCCATATAACGGATTTTTCTCCGCATAACATCACAGTGTTACAGCCCTCCACCGATTGTCTTGACTCCACCTACCCAGCACCTGGAGCAACGCCATCTAGGATGAGAGACGAGTATGACTCGTCTTAGTTACCACTCCTGGTTTCCCTTCTCCATATCCTGGTTGTTGCGTCACTTCCTCCAAGTCTTCTTTGTGAGCTCCAATTCGAGGAGAGAGCACTTGGCTCTGGGGAAGCGACCACAGGATCACCTATCCTGAAACCTACGGCACAGTGACTACCTACCGTCTTCTACAATACTCATCCCTTGCTCGTCAGCCATCTTAGTCTGCAAGCTTAATTTGTAATCTTGTATTGCCTCCCCGTCCACTTGTTCAAATTATCGTATGTTGTATTAATATGTATATACTGTTAATGTTTTGGTTAAGTATGGTTAAGGGGTCAATTATAGATATGCTGAATATTTTGTTAAGGTTTATGGTACTATTATACACCTTGAAGCTCTCATCCTTTGTCTACCCTTTTATAGTCGATTGTCTTTGTTTTTATTATTTGTTACCTGTTGGGATCTGGGTAGACTTTTAATTATATTCTAAATCTAACTCGTAACAAATGGCGACCATGACAGGACTGGCATTAAGTGCCATATTCCTTTCCCCTTGTTACCCGGTGTTAATTATTCCTCCCAGTCACTTCTGTTCTGGTAGCTTACGGTGGTTTAAAGTTTCCTTCATGTGTGTGTGCATATATTGGTATTATCGTACAGTAAGGGTGACAGACGTGGATATTAGGTTCCAAGTGTCATAAGGCTCACCTGTTGTTATTACCGCGTGGCAGTCATGGTAGTAAGTCTTATCGGGAGTGTAGGGAAAAGTCGGATCTGTTTATGCAGTACCCTCACTCCAAGGTAGGCTGTTCCATAGTCACTAGTTTAGAGATTGAAGTGATATCTTGGGGCGCCCATCTACCCAGGACCCCCATAATTACAAAGCCTCCAATTATTGTTCTTCTCATCATCTCATTCGGGGTCCAATAATCAAGTATCTCCAGGGTTGTTAATCGGATCTTTATATAAAATGCCATGTCTTCCTTCACTCTTTCAAGTATCTCCAGGGTTATTAATCCGGATCTTTATATTAATGCCGTAATACGCCCTTCCTCTTTCAAGAAGTATCTCAAGGCTGTTAATCCGGATCTTTATATAAATGCCGTAATATTGCCTCTCAAATAACTAGGGTTGTTAATCCGGTCTTTATATTAATACCATGTCATACTTCTCTTTCAAATATCTCAGGGTTGTTAATCCGGATCTTTATATAAATGCCGTGTAGCGCTCTTTCAAATCTCAGGGTTATTTAATCCGGATCTTTATGTGTAATGCCGTAATACGCCTTCTCTTTCAAGTATCTCAGGTTGTTAATCCGGATCTTTATATAAATGCCGTATCGCCTTTCCTGTTTCAAGTATCTAAGTTTGTTAATCCGGATCTTTATAATGCACGTATCGCCCTTCCCCCTTTCAAGTCTCTTATCCTTATCTAAGGATCTTCTCAGAAGAACAATATTCGCCGTTAACCAAAATTTCCTGAAATTTATAACTTGGGTAGTTTCCGGGATTTTCTGGTTATCCGCACGTGATATTTTCTAGGGTATTCCGCTATCTTTTGACCATTAATTAATTTATCTAGGTTTCTTAATAGCCTACTCAGGATTTGTTAAACTTGGTAGTCTGGAGGTGGAAGAGCAGGATACCATTTCACATCTGGAGAAGCATGTGGAGGAGGCGTGGAGAGGTTAATTTAGAGGCGTGCAGCTGAGCTGGCTGATGGAGTGCGCCTTGCTGGTGGAGTCACTGTGCCGTGGGAGGCCGTGGTATTTTCCGACATGTTAGGTCCTCCTCTGATGATAACCTTAGGGGCGTGAGTGTGGTAGGTCCAGGAAGGTCCCACCTACACTCCCCTGATGCAATCAAGTTTTACTTGTTCTTACTGTAAAAACCAGGCCATACGATCCAGACTTGTAAACACCCAAAGTGTCGAATTGCTAAGTAGTTCCTGGATCCCCGTCCAAACCAATAGCAACCACCAATGTGGAAAGGCCCCATCAGGATCTCTTCTCTTCATTCACCTATGGGGAAAAATTTCAATCATAGGGGTCTCATTCTTTCCCTATTAAATCATACTTCATTGATCTGGTAGCAGCATCTATCCTCTATTTAACGTCATTCTGAGCAGGCATTCATTTTATTATTGGAGTAATGACTTGGTAGGGAGATCTGTGGTTCCCCAACATAAGACAGTCGACTCACCCTTACCTGTCAACTCCACCACTGACCTTGAAGAAGCTTCTCTCACCTTTTTTCCCCATCTTGTGCTGTCACCCGGTCACAGAGTGTTGCGAGAAGCCAGGCCTCTTCATCTAAACCACCTTCAATATCTTCCTACCCACAGAAAGATCTGTACAATAAAGACCATTAGTAAGGATGAGCTCATTAAAGCCCAACAATCTGATCCATCTTTTGTTTCAAACAGTGATGAAAGACCTCAGTGTGGACGTGGCACATCTTGACTTCCACCACCCACATTCTAAGGTTGCTTGGAACGGTTCCATCCAACTTTCAAATCAATGCTGGCAAAGCTATCTCCCCTCAACTATATAATCAAACTCTGATCGCAGAAAAAGATTCTGCTTGTTCACATTAATCTCATGAAACTTTTACCTTCCAGGCAGTCAAGAGGAAGACATCCCAGAGGCTATAAGCCTACCTGTATTACATACGGTTTTGTCAGGGCGGAGCCGGAGACAGATGACATGGACCTGTGGAGAATTTGGGCTTCCCTCTACCTAAAGAAACCCTGCTAACAGTCACATACTCAACAACTTGGATGAGTATTTTTCTGTTCTGAATCCATCTCAAACCAAAAGATCTCACTTTCAAGACGTATCAACATTTCCTAAGTCATCAGACCTCCCAGGGGTTTTCTGTATACTTAAACGTGATAGCTAATCTCAGATGATGTACAACCCATTAGGCAATCAGCATATCGACTAAATCCACAAAAAAAAGAGATTATGAAAAGGAGGTGAATTTTTTGTTAAAACATAACTTAGCTGAGCCTAGTACCTCCCCTGGGCTTGCATGCCTTCTCATTCCAAAACCGATGGCACTTTTGTTTCTGTACGATTATACGTAAAAGTGAACAGGTCTGTCTCCAGACTCCTACCCTTACCTTTGATTGAAGATATAATAGACAGCATAGGCTGTTATGATTATCAATCGGTGGACTTATTGAAAGGATATTATCAAGTGGGACTCACCGGATGGGGCAAAAAATAATATCGGCATTTATAACTCATTGGTCTTTTCAATATTTGGTTATGGCGTCGTTTGGCTTTTCTAATGCTCCGGCCACATTCGAGGGCCATCAACTACCTAATTTCAGGATAAGGTGGGACGTTCGCCTTCCTGGATGACCTGGTAGTGGTGTCGGAGTTGGGGCTGTGCTCTAGCCGACCCAACCACTGATGTCCTGTGCTATTACTCCGCCAAGTTGAAAAAAACATCAGACCAACTAACGACCATAGAAGGCCCTGGCTCTGGTGTTGGCAATAAAAAGTTTGAATGTTACCTCCAGTCTTGCCCTAACAACCCTAGTCTTCAGGCATAACCCACTCACGTTCATCCAAACCAACAAGACCTCCAACCAGCGAATCCTCCGCTGGGCTCTCCTCTCAACCCTATAATCTACAAGTCCGGCACATAAAGGGTGGACAACCTGATACGAACTCTATCGAGCTCCAGTGGAAATGCAGCAGCTACTCTCCAGACGCACCAGGTGATCACCTCCCTTCGCGCCCGCGCTATGGAGGTCTTTGGAGGGGGTGTTACGAACCCCTCACGATTGTCTTGATCTACCTACCCAGCACCACGAGCAACGCCATCTAGGGATGAGACACGAGTATGACTCGTCTTAGTTACCACTCCGGGTTTCCCTTCTCCATATCCTGGTTGTTGCGTCACTTCCTCCAAGTCTTCTTTGTGAGCTCCAATTCGAGGAGAGGCACTTGGCTCTGGGAAGCACCACAGGATCACCTATCCTGAAACCTACGGTGCAGTGACTACCTACCGTCTTCTACAATACTCATCCTTGCTCGTCAGCCATCTTAGCTCCTCACTTAAGTATTTGTAATCTTGTATTGCCTCCCCCGTCCACTTGCTTCAAATTATCGTATGTTGTATTAATATGTATATACTGTTAATGTTTAGGTTAAGTATGGTTTAAGGGTCAATTATAGATAGCTGAATATTTTGTTAAGGGATTTATGGTACTTTATTATACACAACAAAACTCGCATCCATTGTCTACCCTTTTATAGTCCGATTGTCTTTGTTTTTATTGTTGTTACCTGTTGGGATCTGGGTAGACTTTAATTATATTCTAAATCCCCAACTCATAACAACAGTATATGGATCTTTCACCTCTAACGGACCCTTAATATAACGAACTTTCCCCTTCATATAGTCCATTAACTAGAGGTATTACCGTAATAATAAGTGTGTACAGGTGGTTGGGTATCTGGCAGGTCCTATAGTCATGACAACACTTCATATTTGGTGATTTGTTTATCATTATCGATTATTATCTGTTGATTCTTATAGGTTAACGTAGGTGTAAATTTCTTATTTGTTTACTTGTTTCAGTGTACTTGTTTATGTATTTGTTTACTTGATTCAGTGTACTTGTTTATGTATTTGTTTATTTGTTTCAGTGTATTTGTTTATGTATTTGTTTACTTCTTCAGTGTACTTGTTTATGTATTTGTTTACTTGATTCAGTGTATTTGTTTTCTTGATTCAGTGTACTTATTTATGTATTTGTTTTCTTGATTCAGTTTACTTATTTATGTATTTTTTTCTTGATTCAGTGTACTTATTTATGTATTTGTTTACTTGATTCAGTATAATTGTTTATGTATTTGTTTACTTGTTTCAGTGTACTTGTTTATGTATTTGTTTACTTGTTTCAGTGTATTTGTTTTCTTGATTCAGTGTACTTATTTATGTATTTGTTTACTTGATTCAGTGTAATTGTTTATGTATTTGTTTACTTGTTTCAGTGTACTTGTTTATGTATTTGTGCACTAACAGCCGCTGGTCATCCTAGGGACTTACTGTAAAGGTTGTTAGAGGTCAGAGTTTACGAGGAACAGCTCCAGAGTATAGGACACAACAGCCTTTAGTGTCGTGAGCTTAGGACACACAACACCCCTTTAGTGTCGTGAGCTTGGACACACAACACCTTTAGTGTCGTGAGCTTAGGACACACAACACCCCTTTAGTGTCGTGAGCTTAGGACACACAGCCCAGTGTCGTGAGCTTAGGACACACAGCCCTTTAGTGTCGTGAGCTTAGGACATATACTAGTGTCGTGAGCTTAGGACACAACAGCCCTTTGTGTCGTGAGCTTAGGACACAGGCCCTTTAGTGTCGTGAGCTTAGGACACACAACACCCCTTTAGTGTCGTGAGCTTAGGACACACAACCTTCTAGTGTCGTGAGCTTGGGACACACAGCCCTTTTAGTGTCGTGAGCTTAGGACACAACAGCTTTAGTGTCGTGAGCTTAGGACACACAGTCCTTTAGTGTCGTGAGCTTAGGACACACAACACTCTAGTGTCGTGAGCTTAGGACACCATCCTTTAGTGTCGTGAGCTTAGGACACACAACACCCTTTAGTGTCGTGAGCTTAGGACACACAACACCCCAGTGTCGTGAGCTTAGGACACAACAGCCTAGTGTCGTGAGCATAGGACACAGCCCTTTAGTGTCGTGAGCTTAGGACACAACAGCCCTTTAGTGTCGTGAGCTTAGGACACACAACACCCCTTTAGTGTCGTGAGCTTAGGACACACAACAGCCCTTAGTGTCGTGAGCTTAGGACACAACAGCCCTTTAGTGTCGTGAGCTTAGGACACACAGCCTTTGTCGTGAGCTTAGGACACACAGCCCTTTAGTGTCGTGAGCTTAGGACACACAAAACCCCTTTAGTGTCGTGAGCTTAGGACACAACAGCCCTTTAGTGTCGTGAGCTTAGGACACACACAGCCCTTTAGTGTCGTGAGCTTAGGACACAACAGCCCTTTAGTGTCGTAGGCTAGGACACACAGCCCTTAGTGTCGTGAGCTTAGGACACACAACAGCCCTTTAGTGTCGTGAGCTTAGGACACACACAGCCCTTTAGTGTCGTGAGCTTAGGACACACAGCCCTAGTGTCGTGAGCTTGGAATACAACCCTTTAGTGTCAGGCTTAGGACACACAACACCCCTTTAGTGTCGTGAGCTTAGGACACACAACAACTTCTAGTGTCGTGAGCTTAGGACACACAGCCCTTTAGTGTCGTGACTTAGGACACACAACACCTTTAGTGTCGTGAGCAGGGACACAACACCCCTTTAGTGTCGTGAGCTTGGGACACAACACCCTAGTGTCGTGAGCTTAGGACACACAACACCCTTTGTGTCGTGAGCTTGGACACACACCTTTGAGACACAGCCCTTTAGTGTCGTGAGCTTGGGACACAACAGCCTTTAGTGTCGTGAGCTTAGGACACACACAGCCCTTTAGTGTCGTGAGCTTAGGACACAGCCCTTTAGTGTCGTGAGCTTAGGACACACAACACCCCTTTAGTGTCGTGAGCTTAGGACACACAACACCCCTTTAGTGTCGTGAGCTTAGGACACAACAGCCCTTTAGTGTCGTGAGCTTAGGACACACAACACCCCTTTAGTGTCGTGAGCTTAGGACACACAACACCCCTTTAGTGTCGTGAGCTTAGGACACACAACACCCCTTTAGTGTCGTGAGCTTAGGACGCAACAGCCCTTTAGTGTCGTGAGTTTAGGACACAGCCCTTTAGTGTTTAGAGCTTAGGGACACAACAGCCCTTTAGTAAGTCGTGGGGCTTAGGGACACACAGCCTTAGTGTCGTGGGAGCTTAGGACACACAGCCCTTTAGTGTCGTGAGTTTTAGGGGACACACAACACCCCCTTTAGTGTCGTGGAGCTTAGGGACGCAACAGCCCCTTAGTGTCGTGAGTTTAGGACACACAGCCCTTTAGTGTCAGGGAGCTTAGGACACATAGCCTCTTAGTTTCAGGGAGTTTAGGACACACAACAGCCTCTTTTAGTGTCGTGAGCTTAGGACACACATAGCCTCTTTAGGTGTCGTGGAGTTAGGACACACAACAGCCCTTTAGTAAGCGGAGCTTAGGACACAGCCCTTAGTGTCAGGAGCTTAGGACACACAACAGCCCTTAGTGTGAGCTTAGGCACACAGCCCTTAGTGTCGTGAGCTTAGGGACACACAACAGCCCTTAGGTGTCAGGGGAGTTTTAGGGACACACAACAACCCTTAGTGTCGTGTGGAGCTTAGGACACACAACAGCCTTTAGTGTCGTGAGTTTAGGGACACATGTTCTTTAGGGGTGTCGTGAGCTTAGGACACACAGGCCCTTTTAGTGTCGTGGCTTAGAACACACAGCCCTTTAGTGTCGTGAGTTTAGGGACACACAATAAGCCCTTTAGTGGGGTCGTGAGTTTAGACACACAACAACCCTTAGTGTGAGCTTAGGGACACACAACAGCCTTTTTAGTTCGTGAGCTTAGGGACACACATCCTTTTAGTGTCGTGAGCTTAGGACACACAACAGCCCTTAGTGTCGTAGCCAGGGACACACATCTCTTTTAGTGTCGTGAGCTTAGGGACACACACCCCTTTAGTGTCGTGAGCTTAGGACACACAACACCCCTTTAGTGTCGTGAGCTTAGGACACACATCACCCCTTTAGTGTCGTGAGCTTAGGACACACAACACCCCTTTAGTGTCGTGAGCTTAGGACACACAACAGCCCTTTAGTGTCGTGAGCTTAGGACACACAACAGCCCTTTAGTGTCGTGAGCTTAGGACACAAGAAACTCTTATGGTGGTGTTAGCTTGTGGTAAGATGCCCATGCTGGTGTTAGTAGTGGTTATAGTAGTGGTGGTTGTAGTAGTGGTAGGTGGTGGTAGAAGTAGTGGTAGGTACAGTAGTAGTGTAGATGGTGCTGGTTGTAATAGTGGTAGGTAGTAGTGTAGATAGTGGTTGTAGTAGTGGTAGGTAGTTGTGTAGATAGTGGTTGTAGTAGTAGTGGTGGTGGTGGTAATGATGGTGATGTTAGTTATGGTCCTCATGATGGTAGTAGTAGTA
>NW_024714774.1:0-29580 GCF_018991925.1 Homarus americanus
TATACTCGATCAGGGGACTTTGTTATACTGGGCCAGGAGACTTTGTTATACTCGATCAGGGGATATGTTATACTCGATCATGGTCTTTGTTATATTGTACCAGGGGACTTTGTTATTCTCGATCAGTGGACTTTGTAATACTCGACCAGGGGACTTATTTATACTTGACCACTGGACTTTGTTATACTCGATGAGGGGCCTTTGTTATACTCGGCCAGGGGCCTTTGTTATACTCGATTAGAAAACTTTGTTATAATCGATCAGGGGACTTTGTTATACTCGTCCAGGGAGCTTTGTTATACTAGGATCAGGGGAATTTGTTATTCTCGACCAGGGGACTGTGTTATACTCGACCAGAGGCCTTTGTAATACTCTGTCAGGGGACTTTGTTATACTCGTCCAGGGGGCTTTGTTATACTCGGTCAGGGGGCTTTGTTATTCTCGATTAGGGGACTTTGTCTTACTCGATCAAGGCCCGTTGCTATACTCGACCAGGGGACTTTGTTTTAATCGATCAGGGGACTTTGTTATGCTCGATATGGGGACTTTGTTATACTGGGCCAGGGGACAATTTTAATACTCGGTCAGGGGACTTTATTATACTAGTATCAGGGGACTTTGTTATTCTCGACCAGGGGACTGTGTTATATTCGACCAGAGGCCTTTGTTATCCTCGGTCAGGGACAATGTTATAATCGATCAGGGGACTTTGTTATGCTCGATCTGGGGCTTTGTTATACTGGGCCAGGAGACTTTGCTATACACAATGATGGGATATGTTATACTCGATCAGGGGACTTTGTTATACTCGATCAGGGACTTTGTTATACTCGATCAGGTGACTGTGTTATACTCGTCCAGGGGGCTTTGTTATACTCGATCAGGGGACTTTGTTATACTCGATCAGGGGACTTTTGTTATTCTCGATCAGGGAACTTTGTTATACTCGACAAGGGGCCTTTGTTATACTCGATCACCGGACTTTGTTATACTCGATAAGGGGACTTTGTTATACTCGTCCAGGGAGCTTTCTTATACTCGACCAGGGGACTTTGTTATAATCGATCAGGGGACTTTGTTATGCTCGATATGGGGACTTTGTTATACTGGACCATGGGAGTTATTTATACTCGATCAGGTACTTTGTTATACTCGACCAGGGGCCTGTGTTATACTCGATCACCAGACTTTGTTATACTCGATAAGGGGACTTTGTTGTACTCGACCAGGGGACTTTGTTATTCTCGATTAGGCGGCTTTGTTATACTCAATCAGGGGACTTTGTTATAGTTGATGAGGCGCCTTTGTTATAGTAGATCAGGAGAATTTGTTATACTCGATTAGGGGCCTTGTTTAGACTCGATCAGGGGCCTTTGTTATAGTCGATCAGGGGACTTTGTTATACTCGAGCAGGGGGCTTCGTTATACTCGTTTAGGGGCCTTTGTTATACTCGATGAGGGGGCTTTCTTATGCTCGACCAGGGGACTTTGTTATACTCGATCAGGGAACTTTGTTATACTCGACCAGGGGACTTTTTTATAATTAATCAGGGGACTTTGTCATACTCGATCAGTGGACTTTCCGATATTTGACGAATGGACTTTCCTATATTTGACCAATGGACTTTGCTATACTCAATGAGGGGCTTTTGTTATACTCGATCAGGGGCCTTTGTTATACTCGATCAGGGGACTTTGTTATATGCGAGCAGGGTACTTTGTTATACTCGATCAGGGGACTTTTTTATACTCGACCAGAGAACTTTGTTATACTAATATGAGGGGACTTTGTTATTCTCGACCAGGGGACTTTGTTTTACTCGACCAGAGGTCTTTGATATCCTCGGTCAGGGACAATGTTATAATCGATCAGGGGACTTTGTTATGCTCGATCTGGGGCTTTGTTATACTGGGCCAGGAGACTTTGCTATACACGATGAGGGGATATGTTATACTCGATCAGGGGACTTTGTTATACTCGATCAGGGACTTTGTTATACTCGATCAGGGGACTGTGTTATACTCGTCCAAGGGGGACTTTGTTATACTCGATCAGGGACTTTGTTATACTCGATCAGGGGACTTTTGTTATACTCGATCAGGGGACTTTGGTATACTCGACAAGGGGCCTTTATACTCGATCACCGGACTTTGTTATACTCGATAAGGAGACTTTGTTATACTCGTTCAGGGAGCTTTGTTATACTCGACCAGGGGACTTTGTTATAATCGATCAGGGGACTTTGTTATGCTCGATATGGAGACTTTCTTATACTGGGCCATGGGACTTTTTTATACTCGATCAGCGGACTTTGTTATACTGGACCATGGGACTTTTTTATACTCGATCAGGGACTTTGTTATACTCTACCAGGGGCCTTTGTTATACTCGATCACCAGACTTTGTTATACTCGATAAGGGGACTTTGTTGTACTCGACCAGGGGACTTTGTTATTCTCGATTAGGCGGCTTTGTTATACTCAATCAGGGGACTTTGTTATAGTCGATGAGGCGCCTTTGTTATAGTAGATCAGGAGAATTTGTTATACTCGATTAGGGGCCTTGTTTAGACTCGATCAGGGGCCTTTGTTATAGTCGATCGGGAGACTTTGTTATACTCGAGCAGGGGGCTTCGTTATACTCGATCAGGGGACTTTGTTATACTCGATGAGGAGGCTTTCTTATACTCGATCAGGGGACTTTGTTATACTCGACCAGGGGCCTTTGTTATACTCGATTAGAAAACTTTGTTATACTCGATCAGGGGACTTTGTTATACTCCACCAGGGGATATGTTATACTCGATCAGGGGACCTTGTTAAACTCGGTTCAGGGGACTTTGTTATACTCGTCTAGTGGGCTTTGTTATATTAGGATCTGGGGACTTTGTTATATCCGATCAGGGGACTTTGTTATACTCGACCAGAGGACTTTGTTGTAATCGATCAGGGGACTTTGTTATGCTCGATCTGTGGACTTTGTTATACTGAGCCAGGAGACGTTGTTATACTCGATCAGGGGACTTTGTTATACTCGTCCATGGGGCTTTGTTATACTTAGATCAGGTGACTTTGTTATTCTCGACCAGGGGACTTTGTTATACTCGACCAGAGGCCTTTGTTATACTCGGTCCGGGGACTTTGTTATACTCGTCCAGGGGGCTTTGTTATACTCGATCAGGGGACTTTGTTATACTGGGCCAGGAGACTTTGTTATACTCGATCAGGGGATATGTTATACTCGATCATGGTCTTTGTTATATTGTACCAGGGGACTTTGTTATTCTCGATCAGGGGACTTTTTAATACTCGACCAGGGGACTTATTTATACTTGACCACTGGACTTTGTTATACTCGATGAGGGGCCTTTCTTATACTCGGCCAGGGGCCTTTGTTATACTCGATTAGAAAACTTTGTTATACTCGACCAGGCGACTTTGTTATACTCCACCAGGGACTTTGTTATACTCGATCAGGGGACTTTGTTATCCTCCGTTCAGGGGATTTTGTTATACTCGTCTAGTGGGCTTTGTTATATTAGGATCTGGGGACTTTGTAATACTCGATCAGGGGACTTTGTTAAACTCGGTTCAGGGGACTTTGTTATACTCGTCTAGTGGGCTTTCTTGAATTAGGATCTGGGGACTTTGTTATACTCGATCAGGGGACTTTGTTATACTCGACCAGGGGACTTTGTTGTAATCGATCAGGGGACTTTTTTATGCTCGATCTGGGGACTTTGTCATACTGAGCCAGGAGACGTTGTTATAATCGATCATGGGATATGTTATACTCGATCAGGGGGCTTTGTTATACTTAGATCAGGGGACTTTGTTATTCTCGACCAGGGGACTTTGTTATACTCGACCAGAGGCCTTTGTTATACTCGGCCCGGGGACTTTTTTATATTGGACCAGGAGACTTTGTTATTCTCGATCAGGGGACTTTGTAATACTCGACCAGGGGACTTATTTATACTTGACCAATGGACTTTGTTATACTAGGGTGTGTCATACGGAGGCGATTTTTTTTTTTTTTTTTTGAAAAATCGGCCCATGGTATTAATGATGTAGTTCTATGTGCAGAATCATGTGATATCTTCAGATTTGAAAAGTGTTCATTTTTTGCTAGGTAAATTTTAATTTGAAATCTTATGAAAATTCAGTATTCCCACCCTTTTACCAACACCACTAAATAGCTTATTTAAAGTAAAGTAAATGTATCAGGTTAATTTATTAGGATGAAAATGATCCAGAATAGTGAAACGAATGATCTTGACACATTTATTAAATTTAATATTCCTATAGAAAACAAAATCATCAAATACAAAAACCGGTTTTACTACTACGACCGGTGTTGCTGCACACCATAGAGAACATGTCTTTCTTGCTTCTGTTTCTCATCACCTCCTGCTGACCACCTGTATGAGCTCGGATGTAGCCTTCCCTCCTCTCCTGGCTGTACGTGACTGCTGTACCGCTCACTGCTGTACCTGGCGCTCCTCTCTGGGTGTGCGAGGGCCAGGCAGGGACACGCATGGGGTTGTCCAGGAAAGCTCTGACTTGAACATTGGTGAGGCTGCAGGTAAGAGGGGGTTCACTGCCAGCCTGGATGTTATCCAGATCTATGAGATCAGTGAGGGTCTTGGCACCTAGATTGATTTCAGGAGTCTTCCTGACCCTGAAGGAATCGTCACCAACTGATTCGTCATGCCCAGATCCTCTCATAAGTCTCATATCCAAGATCTTTTTGACTGCCACTCTTCTCTCCTCCTCATCCTTACTGCAGGGCATTGTCTGCAGAACTGCCTCAGGATGAGCATACCAGGAAGATCTCCTCACAGTCTGCTCCACAATCTGAACAACCTTCCTTGGCTGACTCCTCAGGAGCTCAAGCTGGAAGAGAACATGCCTCGGACCTTCGGAGAACGATGACTTGATCTTGGTGTTGAACCAATTTGGCAAGTAGACACTCACGATGAATTGGACAATAAGTCTCAGGTTGTGAAGCTGGTTCCCTTTCAGTTTATGATGAGCGACCCAAATTCTGCAGAACCTGAGAGCCGTTGTGAACCACCTAGAATGTGAGACTGGACCTATCTGCAGGTAAGCAAGTCTATCAGGCATGACCCCAGTTTTGATGGTACTCCAAATCATGTAACTATAGTACTGGTCAGTACTCAGGTCGTCAATGACAGTATGTGCAAGCTTAACGAGTGGAGGGCCAACTGTGATTTTTTCAAAGCTCGGATTTATTTCTAACTCAGTGGCAGAGTCCAGCATCTTGCCAAGAGGACCAGACCATCTGTTGTTTGAAATAGTCTTGCCATCCAGCTCCTGCATCAGATGTCTGAGTGGCAACGCGTTGGTGTGGAGGTCACAAACAATCCAGACCAGCTTCCTCCCAATCTTCCGCTCTATCCACTGTATGACCCCCCTTGCCACCCTGTGTTCGTGTTGGTGCTGTCCCCTCCAATGGCCTGCAGGGTCTGGTCTACGTTCCTCTCTCTGAGCCAGTTCACAATGTTATCTGCCACTATCTCAACTGGTTTCCTGATGTCATCTTTCTCTGGAGTGAAATGCCACAAATACTTCCTCCTGGTTCACTTTCCTGCGGCGGTAAGTGTTCCTCCTTCACCATGACGAGGGAGCAATTTCTCCAACTTTCATGAGCACTTTAGTGTCATCCTTCTCCCATCAAAGAACAAACAATTGATTCCATTTTCTCTTATCCCCTTATCAAACTCCTCTTCTAGGTTACTGACAAGTTTCTCCTGA
Organism: Homarus americanus; assembly: GCF_018991925.1. Lineage (NCBI taxonomy): Eukaryota > Metazoa > Arthropoda > Malacostraca > Decapoda > Nephropidae > Homarus > Homarus americanus. The sequence goes on from NW_024714774.1 coordinate 5,779, forward strand.
GCTCTCCTTACTTTGTTATGATCTATCACCAGGTGAACATCGTCAGGTGTTATCAAACCACCGTCAATCCAGGCAGCTGTTGCTATCTCTGCAGTTTCTCTGAGACCAGTGTGGTGTCGCATGCTGGCCAGAGCTATGCTCGGGATATCTTTCCTATTTCGAATGTTATGCCTGGAAGGTTTGGGATCATTATTTTCTGGGTTTGGGACAAAGTCACCATTCTCCTGGTCAGCACTCGGATCAGCCATGGGGAAGTCATTAAACTCTGAATCAGCTTGACTCCAATCATCGGCCTTTTTTACCTCACCCTGGGCCTTCTCAAGTCTCTTTTCCTCGGCAACTCTTCTCCTCTTCTGCCTCTCTGTGGCAGCCTCCTGTCTCTTGGACTCCGGAATATCTTGGCTAGAAATCATTAGAGCCCCTATACTGCCAGTCTTCTCTCTCTGTGCTTTGACAAATGCCAGTTCGATCACAGGAATCTTCAGTTCACGCTTGCAAATACAGGAGATGTGGGCCTCGGATTTACAGTCACGATCGCATCAAACTCAGGACAGAGAACAATTGGGCACTTGCAAGTAATTATGTCAAATACTTCAGGGTCCAGTTGTAGCAAAGCTTGTCATGCTGCAAGTTTCCTTTCCCCAAGAGATATCTCTTTGCTTTTTCCCCAACTAGCTAGCAGTCTCTCACTAATCTTCTTCTGACTTGTGTTATGACTGGAGGCTTGAACTGGCGTTAGCCAGGAATCATGCCTATGCCGGGTAACTTTGGTCATATCTGGCAATGTCTTTGTTTGTGTAAGTTCTTTGGTTCTTTTCCTGATTTGCCTGGATTCAGAACACCGTATCTCCAAAGCATCTCTCAATGCGAGCAGCTCGACTTCAGGGGTTCTCTCCCAGACTGAATAGTGACTGAGATGGCTGGATTTTTGGTTCGTCCTGACACAAGCTTGGCCATCACCAAATATTATCAACTTATAAATGCATCAGAATCTGAAACAGAAAAAAAATGTTGTTAGTTGGGTTGTTAAGAATGAAGTCAGAAAGCAATGTTCACTATTTAATTGTAATGCACTAATGCAGCAGTGCGTTAGATTTTCATTAAATTTCACGCTAAATTTACCCTAGCAAAAGGTTGCAAAATATTGAAACTGAAATTGTTTTCTGTTTATATACACTAAAATCTACCAAAAAAGTGATGGGCCATTAGTTTTAGCTGATCTTCCCTCCTATGACACACCCTATTGTTATACTCGATGAGGGGCCTTTGTTATACTCGACAAGGAGCCTTTGTTATTCTCGATTAGAAAACTTTGTTATACTCGACCAGGGGACTTTGTTATACTCCACCAGGGACTTTGTTATACTCGATCAGGGGACTTTGTTATACTCGGATCAGGGGACTTTTTTATACTCGTCTAGTGGGCTTTGTTATATTAGGATCTGGGGACTTTGTTATACTCGATCAGAGGACTTTGTTATACTCGAACAGGGGACTTTGTTGTAATCGATCAGGGGACTTTGTTATGCTCGATCTGGGGTCTTTGTTATACTGAGCCTGGAGACGTTGTTATACTCGATCAGGGGATATGTTATACCCGATCAGGGGACTTTGTTATACTGGACCAGGGGACTTTGTTATACTCAATCAGGGGACTTTGTTATACTCGATCAGGGGACTTTGTTATACTCGTCCATGGGGCTTTGTTATACTTAGATCAGGGGACTTTGTTATTCTCGACCAGGGGACTTTGTTATACTCGACCAGAGGCCTTTGTTATACTCGGACCGGGGACTTTGTTATACTCGTGCAGGGGGCTTTGTGTTACTCGATCAGGGGACTTTGTTATACTGGGCCAGGAGACTTTGTTATACTCGATCAGGGGAAATGTTATACTCGATCAGGGTCTTTGTTATATTGGACCAGGGGACTTTGTTATACTCGATCGGGGACTTTGTTATACTCGATCAGGGGACTTTGTTATACTCGTCCAAGGGGGCTTTGTTATACTCGATCAGGGGACTTTGTTATACTCGATCAGGGACTTTGTTATACTTAACAAGGGGACTTATTTATACTTGACCAATGGACTTTGTTATACTCGATGAGGGGCCTTTGTTATACTCGATCTGGGGACTTTGTTATACTCGACCAGGGGACTTTTTATACTTGACCAATGGACTTTGTTATACTCAATGAGGGGCCTTTTGCTCGATTAGGGGACTTTCTTATACTCGACCAGGGACTTTGTTATACGCTTGATCAGGGGACTTTGTTATACTCGATCAGGGGACTTTGTTATACTCAACCAGAGGACTTTGTTATACTCGATCAGGACTTTGATACTCAATCAGGGACTTTGTTATACTCAATGAGGGCCTTTGTTATACTCGATGAGGGGCTTTGTTATACTCGATCAGGGGACTTTGTTATACTCGACCAGGGGCCTTTGTTATACTCGATTAGAAAACTTTGTTATACTCGACCAGGGGACTTTGTTATACTCGATCAAGGGACTTTTGTTAAACTCGATCAGGGGACTTTGTTATACTCGACCAGGGGCCTTTGTTATACTCGATCACCAGACTTTGTTATACTCGATAAGGGGACTTTGTTTTACTCGATCTGGGGCCTTTGTTATACTAAATCAGGGGACTTTGTTATACTCGATCAGGGGACTTTGTTATACTCGACCAGGGGACTTTTTTATACTTGACCAATAGACTTTGTTATACTTGATGAGGGGTCTTTGTTATACTCGATCTGTGGACTTTGTTATACTCTAGTAGGGGATTTTGTTATACTCCATCAGGGGACTTTCTTATACTCGACCAGAGGACTTTGTTATACTCGATCAGGGGACTTTGTTGTACTCGACCAGGGGACTTTTTTATATGCGATCAGGGGCCTTTTTTATACTCGATCAGGGACTTTGTTATACTCAACCAGAGGACTTTGTTATACTCGATGAGGGGACTTTGTTATACTCAATCAGGGGACTTTCTTATACTCGAGCAGGGGGCTTTGTTATACTCGATCAGGGGACTTTGTTATTCTCGATCAGGAGGCTTTGTTTTACTCGATCAGGGGATTTTGCTATACTCGACCAGCGGACATTGTTATACACGATCAGGGGACTTTGTTATACTCGATTAGAAAACTTTGTTATACTCGACCAGGGGACTTTTTTATACTCCACCAGGGACTTTGTTATACTCGATCAGGGGAAATGTTATACTCGATCAGGGGACTTTGTTATACTCGGTTTAGGGGACTTTGTTATACTCGTCTAGTGGACTTTGTTATACTAGGATCAGGGGACTTTGTTATACTCGATCAGGGGACTTTGTTATACTCGATCAGGGGACTTTGTTTTACTAGATCAGGGCCCTTTGATATACTAGACCAGGGGACTTTGTTGTAATCGATCAGGGGACTTTGTTATGCTCGATCTGGGGACTTTGTTATACTGGACAAGGAGACGTTGTTAAATTCGATCAGGGGATATGTTATACTCGATCAAGGGACTTTGTTATACTGGACCAGGGTACTTTGTTATACTCGATCAGTGGACTTTGTTATAATCGGTCATGGGACTTTGTTATACTCGTCCAGGGGGCTTTGTTATACTAGGATCAGGGGAATTTGTTATTCTCGACCAGGGGACTTTGTTATACTCGACCAGAGGCCTTTGTTATACTCTGTCAGGGGACTTTGTTATACTCGTCCAGGGGGCTTTGTTATACTCGGTCAGGGGACTTTCTTATAATCGATCAGGGGACTTTGACTTACTCGATCAGGGCCCTTTGTTATACTCGACCAGGGGACTTTGTTTTAATCGTTCAGGGGACTTTGTTATGCTCGATATGGGGACTTTGTTATACTGGGCCAGGGGACTTTTTTATTCTCGGTCAGGGGACTTTATTATACTAGTATCAGGGGACTTTGTGATTCTCGACCAGGGGACTGTGTTATACTCGACCAGAGGCCTTTGTTATCCTCGGTCAGGGACTATGTTATTATCGATCAGGGGACTTTGTTATGCTCGATCTGGGGCTTTGTTATACTGGGCCAGGAGACTTTGTTATACTCGATGAGGGGATATGTTATACTCGATCAGGGGACTTTGTTATACTCGATCAGGGACTTTGTTATACTCGATCAGGGGACTGTGTTATACTCGTCCAGGGGGCTTTGTTATACTCGAACAGGGGACTTTGTTATACTCGACCGGGGGCCTTTGTTATACTCGATCACCGGACTTTGTTATACTCGATAAGGGGACTTTGTTATTCTCGTCCAAAGGGCTTTGTTATACTCGACCAGGGGACTTTGTTATAATCGATCAGGGGACTTTGTTATGCTCGATATTGGGACTTTGTTATACTGGGCCATAGAAATTATTTATACTCGATCAGCGGACTTTGTTATACTGGACCATGGGACTTTTTTATACTCGATCAGGGACTTTGTTATACTCTACCAGGGGCCTTTGTTATACTCGATCACCAGACTTTGTTATACTCGATAAGGGGACTTTGTTGTACTCGATAAGGAGAATTTGTTATACTCGATAAGGGGACATTGTTAGACTCGAACAGGGGACTTTGTTATACTCGACCAGGGGACTTTGTTATTCTCGATTAGGCGGCTTTGTTATACTCAATCAGGGGACTTTGTTATACTCGATGAGGCGCCTTTGTTATAGTAGATAAGGGAACTTTGTTATACTCGATTAGGGGCCTTTTTTAGACTCGATGAGGGGCCTTTGATATACTCGATCAGGGGACTTTGTTATACACGATCAGGGGACTTTGTTATACTCGATCAGGGGACTTTGTTATACTCGACCAGGGGACTTATTTATACTTGACCAATGGACTTTGTTATACTCGATGAGGGCCTTTGTTATACTCGACCAGGGGCCTTTGTTATACTAGATTAGAAATCTTTGTTATACTCCACCAGGAGACTTTGCTATACTCCACCAGGGACTTTGTTATACTCGATCAGGGGATATGTTATACTCGATCAGGGGACTTTTTAAAACTGGACCTGGGGACTTTGTTATACTCGATCAGGGGACTTTGTTATACTCGTCCAGGGGGCTTTGTTATACTTAGATCAGGGGACTTTGTTATTCTCGAGCAGGGGAATTTGTTCTATTCGACCATAGGCCTTTGTTATACTCTGTCCGGGGACTTTGTTATACTCGTCCAGGGAGCTTTGTTATACTCGATCAGGGGACTTTGTTATACCTGGCCAGGAGACTTTGTTATACTCGATTAGAAAACTTTGTTTTACTCGACCAGTGGACTTTTTTATACTCCACCAGGGACTTTGTTATACTCGATCAGGGGATATGTTATACTCGATCAGGGGACTTTGTTATACTCGGTTCAGGGGACTTTTTTATACTCTTCTAGTGGACTTTGTTATACTAGGATCAGGGGACTTTGTTATACACGATCAGGGGACTTTGTCTTACTCGATCAGGGCCCTTTGCTATACTCGACCAGGTGACTTTGTTTTAATCGATCAGGGGACTTTCTTATGCTCGATATGGGGACTTTGTTATACTGGGCCAGGAGACGTTGTTATACTCGATCAGGGGATATGTTATACTCGATCAGGGGACTTTGTTATACTGGACCAGGGGACTTTGTTCTACTCGATCAATTGACTTTGTTATAATCGATCAGGGGACTTTGTTATACTCGTCCAGGGGGCTTTGTTATACTATGATCAGGGGAATTTGTTATTCTCGACTAGGGAACTTTGTTATACTCGACCAGAGGCCTTTGTTATACTCTGTCAGGAGACTTTGTTATACTCGTCCAGGGGGCTTTGTAATACTCGGTCAGGGGTCTTTCTTATACTCGATCAGGGGACTTTGTCTTACTCGATCAGGGAACTTTGCTATACTCGACCAGGGGACTTTGTTTTAATCGATCAGGGGACTTTGTTATGCTCGATATGGGGACTTTGTTATACTGGGCCAAGGGACTTTTTTATACTCGGTCAGGGAACTTTATTATACTAGTATCAGGGGACTTTGTTATTCTCGATCAGGGGACTGTGTTATACTCGACCATTGGCCTTTGTTATCCTCGGTCAGGGACTATATTATAATCGATCAGGGGACTTTGTTATGCTCGATCTGGGGCTTTGTTATACTGGGCCAGGAGACTTTGTTATACTCAATGAGGGGATATGTTATACTCGATCAGGGGACTTTGTTATACTCGATCAGGGACTTTGTTATACTCGAACAGGGGACTGTGTTGTACTCGTCCAGGGGGCTTTGTTATACTCGATCAGGGGACTTTGTTATACTCGATCAGGGGACTTTGTTATGCTCGATATGGTGACTTTGTTATACTGGGCCATGTGACTTTTTTATACTCGATCAGGGACTTTGTTATACTCGACCAGAGGCCTTTGTTATACTCGATCACCAGACTTTGTTATACTCGATAAGGGGACTTTGTTGTACTCGATAATGGGAATTTGTTATACTCGATAAGGGGACTTTGTTAGACTCGAACAGGGGACTTTGTTATACTCGACCAGGGGACGTTCTTATTCTCGATTAGGCGGCTTTGTTATACTCAATCAGGGGACTTTGTTATACTCGATGAGGCGCCTTTTTTATAGTAGATCAGGGGACTTTGTTAAACTCGGTACAGGGGACTTTGTTATACTCGTCTAGTGGGCTTTGTTATATTAGGATCTGGGGACTTTGTTATACTCGATCAGGGGACTTTGTTATACTCGACCAGGGGACTTTGTTGTAATCGATCAGGGGACTTTGTTATGCTCGATCTGGGGACTTTGTTATACTGAGCCAGGAGACGTTGTTATACTCGATCAGGGGATATGTTATACTCGATCAGGGGACTTTGTTATACGGACCAGGGGACTTTGTTCTACTCGATCATGGGACTTTGCTATACTCGATCAGGGGACTTTGTTATGCTCGTCCAGGGGGCTTTGTTATACTCGATCAGGGGACTTTGTTATACTTGGCCAGGAGTCTTTGTTATTCTCGATCAGGGGATATGTTATACTTGATCAGGGTCTTTGTTATATTGGACCAGGGGACTTTGTTATTCTCGATCAGGGGACTTTGTAATACTCGACCAGGGGACTTATTTATACTTGACCAATGGACTTTGTTATACTCTATGAGGGGCCTTTGTTATACTCGACCAGGTCCCTTTGTTATACTCGACCAGGGGCCTTTGATATACTCGATTAGAAAACTTTGTTATACTCGACCAAGAGACTTTGTTATACTCCACCAGGGAATTTGTTATACTCGATCAGGGGACTTTGTTATACTTGGTTCAGGGGACTTTGTTATACTCGTCTAGTGGGCTTTGTTATATTAGGATCTGGGGACTTTGTTATACTCGATCAGGGGATTTTGTTATACTCGACCATGGGACTTTGTTGTAATCGATCAAGGGACTTTGTTATGCTCGATCTGGGACTTTGTTATACTGAGCCAGGAGATGTTGTTATACTCGATCAGGGGATATGTTATACTCGATCAGGGGACTTTGTTATACTGGACCAAGGGACTTTGTTATACTCGATCAGGGGACTTTGTTATACTCGTCCACGGGGCTTTGCTATACTTAGATCAGGGGGACTTTGTTATTCTCGACCAGGGGACTTTGTTATACTCGTGCAGGGACCTTTGTTATACTCGATCAGTGGACTTTGTTATACTGGGCCAGGAGACTTTGTTATACTCGATCAGGGGAAATGTTATACTCGATCAGGGTCTTTGTTATATTGGACCAGGGGACTTTGTTATACTCGATAAGGGACTTTGTTAGACTCGATCAGGGGACTTTGTTATACTCGTCCAGGGGGCTTTGTTATACTCGATGAGGGGCCTTTGTTATACTCGATCTGGGGACTTTGGTTATACTCGACCAGGGGACTTTTTTATACTTGACCAATGGACTTTGTTATACTCAATGAGGGTCCTTTTTATACTCGATTAGGGGACTTTCTTATACTCGACCAGGGGACTTTGTTATACACGATGAGGGGCCTTTATTATACTCGATCAGGGGACTTTGTTATTCTCGATCAGGGGACTTTGTTATACTCAACCAGAGGACTTTGTTATACTCGACCAGGGGACTTTGTTATACTCAATCAAGAGACTTTTGTTATACTCGATCAGGGGACTTTGTTATACTCGATCACCGGACTTTGTTATACTCGATAAGGGGACTTTGTTATACTCGATAAGGGGAATTTGTTATACTCGATAAGGGGACTTTGTTATACTCGACCAGGGGACTTTGTTATACTCGATTAGGCGGCTTTGTTATAGTCGATCAGGGGACTTTGTTACACTCGATGAGGGGCCTTTGTTATACTCGATCTGGGGCCTTTGTTATACTAGATTAGGGGACTTTGTTATACTCGATCAGGGGACTTTGTTATACTCGACCAGGGGACTTTTTTATACTTGACCAATGGACTTTGTTATACTTGATGAGGGGCCTTTGTTATACTCGATCTGGGGACATACTCGTCAGGGACTTTTTATATACTCGACCGAGGACTTTTTATACTTGACCAATGGACTTTATTATATTCAATGAGGGGCCTTTGTTATACTCGATTAGGGAGACTTTTGTTATACACGACCAGGGGACTTTGTTATACTCGATCGGGATATATTATACGACAGAGACTTTGTTATATAAACAAGAGGCCTTTGTTATCACTGGGTCCGGGGACTTTATTTATACTCGTCAGGGGGCTTTGTTATACTCGTCAGGGGACTTTGTTATACTTGGCCAGGAGACTTTGTTATACTCGATGAGGGGATATGTTATATTCGATCAGGGTCTTTGTTATATTGGACCAGGGGACTTTGTTATTCTCGATCAGGGGACTTTGTAATGCTCGACCAGGGGGCTTATTTATACTTGACCAATGGACTTTGTTATACTCGATGAGGGGCCTTTGTTATACTCGACCAGGGGCCTTTGTTATACTCGATTAGAAAACTTTGTTATACTCGACCAAGGGACATTGTTATACTCCACCAGAGACTTTGTTATACTCGATCAGGGGACTTTGTTATACTCGGTTCAGGGGACTTTGTTATACTCGTCTAGTGGGCTTTCTTGAATTAGGATCTGGGGACTTTGTTATACTCGATTAGGGGACTTTGTTATACTCGACCAGGGGACTTTGTTGTAATCGATCAGGGGACTTTGTTATGCTCGATCTAGGGACTTTGCTATACTGAGGGGACTTTGTTATACTGGACCAAGGGACTTTGTTATACTCGATCAGGGGACTTTGTTATACTCGATCAGGGGACTTTGTTATAGTCGTCAAGTGGGCTTTGTTATACTTAGATCAGGGGACTTTGTTATAGTCGTCAAGTGGGCTTTGTTATACTTAGATCAGGGGACTTTGTTATGCTCGTGCAGGGGACTTTGTTATACTCGATCAGGGGACTTTGTTATACTGGGCCAGGAGACTTTGTTATACTCGATCAGGGGAAATGTTATACTCGATCAGGGTCTTTGTTATATTATCAGGGACTTTGTTATACTCGATCAGGGACTTTGTTATACTCGATGAGGGGACTTTGTTATACTCGTCCAGGGGGCTTTGGTATACTCGATCAGGGGCTTTGTTATACGCGATCAGGGACTTTGTTATACTCGATCAGGGGACATTGTTATATTCAATCAGGGGACTTTCTTATACTCGAGCAGGGGGCATTGTTATACTCGATGAGGGGCCTTTGTTATACTCGATCTGGGGACTTTGGTTATACTCGACCAGGGGACTTTGTTATACTCGACAAGGGGACTTTGTTATACGCGATCAGGGGACTTTGTTATACTCGATCAGGGGACTTTGTTATACTCAACCAGAGGACTTTGTTATACTCGATCAGGGGACTTTGTTATACTCAATCAGGGGACTTCGTTATTCTCGATGAGAGGCCTTTGTTATACTCGATGAGGGGGCTTTGTAATACTCGATCAGGGGACTTTGTTATAGTCGACCAGGGGCCTTTGTTATACTCGATTAGAAAACTTTGTTATTCTCGACCAGGGGACTTTGTTATAAACGATCAAGGGACTTTTGTTATACTCGATCAGGGGACTTTGTTATACTCGATGAGGGGACTTTGTTATACTCGGTCAGGGGACTTTCTTATAATCGAGCATGGGGCTTTGTTATACTTGATCAGGGGACTTTGTTATACTCGATCAGGAGGCTTTGTTTTACTCGATCAGGGTACTTTGTTATACTCGATCAGGGGACTTTGTTAGACTCGAACAGGGGACTTTGTTATATTCGACCAGGGGACTTTGTTATTCTCGATTAGGCGGCTTTGTTATACTCAATCAGGGGACTTTGTTATACTCGATGAGACGCCTTTGTTATAGTAGATCAGGGGACTTTGATAAACTCGATTAGGGGCCTTTGTTATACTCGATCAGGGGACTTTGTTATACTCGAGCAGGGGGCATCGTTATACTCGATCAGGGGACTTTGTTATACTCGATGAGGGGGCTTTGTTATACTCGATCAGGGGACTTTGCTATACTCGACCAGGGGACTTTGTTATACTCGATCAGGGGACTTTGTTATACTCGACCAGGGGTCTTATTTATACTTGACCAATGGACTTTGTTATACTCGATGAGGGGCCTTTGTTATACTCGACCAGGTGCCTTTGTTATACTCGATTAGAAAAGTTTGTTATACTCGACCAGGGGACTTTGTTATACTCCACCAGGGACTTTGTTATACTCGATCAGGGGATATGTTATACTCGATCAGGGGACTTTGTTAAACTCGGTTCAGGGGACTTTGTTATACTCGTCCAGTGGGCTTTGTTATACTTAGATCAGGAGACTTTGTTTTTCCCGACCAGGGGTACTTTGTTATACTCGACCAGAGGCCTTTGTTATACTCGTACAGGGGGCTTTGTTATACTCGATCAGGGGACATTGTTATACTGGGCCAGGAGACTTTGTTATACTCGATCAGGGGAAATGTTATACTCGATCAGGGTCTTTGTTATAATGGACCAGGGGACTTTGTTATACTCGATCAGGGACTTTGTTATACTCGATCAGGGGACTTTGTTATACTCGGCCGGGGTACTTTGTTGTTATCGATCAGGGGACTTTGTTATGCTCGATCTGGGGACTTTGTTATACTGAGCCAGGAGACGTTGTTATACTCGATCAGGGGATATGTTAAACTCGATCAGGGGACTTTGTTATACGGGACCAGGGGACTTTGTTATACTCGATCAGGGGACTTTGTTATATTCGATCAGGGGACTTTGTTATACTCGTCCAGGGGGCTTTGTTTTACTTGGATCAGGGGACTTTGTTATTCTCGACCAGGGGACTTTGTTATACTCGACCAGAGGCCTTTGTTCTACTCGGTCCGGGGACTTTGTTATACTCGTCCAGGGGGCTTTGTTATACTCGATCAGGGGACTTTGTTATACTTGGCCAGGAGACTTTGTTATACTCGATCAGGGGATATGTTATATTTGATCAGGGTCTTTGTATTATTGGACCAGGGGACTTTGTTATTCTCGATCAGGGGACTTTGTTATACTCGACCAGGGGACTTATTTATACTTGACCAATGGACTTTGTTATACTCGATGAGGGGCCTTTGTTATACTCGACGAGGGGCCTTTGTTATACTCGATTAGAAAACTTTGTTATACTCGACCAAGGGACATTGTTATACGCCACCAGAGACTTTATTATACTCGATCAGGCGACTTTGTTATACTCGGTTCAGGGGACTTTGTTATACTCGTCTAGTGGGCTTTGTTATATTAGGATCTGGGGACTTTGTTATACTCGATCAGGGGACTTTGTTATACTCGACCAGGGGACTTTGTTGTAACCGATCAGGGGACTTTGTTATGCTCGATCTAGGGACTTTGCTATACTGAGCCAGGAGATGTTGTTATCCTCGATCAGGGGATATGTTATACTCGATCAGGGGACTTTGTTATACTGGACCAAGGGACTTTGTTATACTCGTCCAGGGGGCTTTGTTATACTCGATCAGGGGACTTTGTTATACTCGATCAGGGACTTTGTTATACTCGATCAGGGGACATTGTTATATTCAATCAGGGGACTTTCTTATACTCGAGCAGGGGGCTTTGTTATACTCGATGAGGGGCCTTTGTTATACTCGATCTGGGGACTTTGGTTATACTCGACAAGGGGACTTTTTTATACTTGACCAATGGACTTTGTTATACTCAATGAGGGGCCTTTTTATACTCGATTAGGGGACTTTCTTATACTCGGCAAGGGGACTTTGTTATACGCGATCAGGGGACTTTGTTATACTCGATCAGGGAACTTTGTTATACTCAACCAGAGGACTTTGTTATACTCGATCAGGGGACTTTGTTATACTCAATCAGGGGACTTCGTTATACTCGATGAGAGGCCTTTGTTATACTCGATGAGGGGGCTTTGTTATACTCGATCAGGGGACTTTGTTATAGTCGACCAGGGGCCTTTGTTATACTCGATTAGAAAACTTTGTTATACTCGACCAGGGGACATTTTTATAAACGTTCAAGGACTTTTGTTATACTCGATCAGGGACTTTGTGATACTCGACCAGGGCCGTTGTTATACTCGATCACCGGACTTTGTTATACTCGATAAGGATTTTGTTATACTCGATAAGGGGAATTTGTTATACCTCGATAAGGGACTTTGTTATACTCGACCAGGGGACTTTGTTATACTCGATTAGGCGGCTTTGTTATACTCGATCAGGGGACTTTGTTATACTCGATGAGGGGCCTTTGTTATACTCGATCTGGGGCCTTTTTTATACTAGATCAGGGGACTTTGTTATACTCGATCAGGGGACTTTGTTATACTCGACCAGGGAACTTTTTTATACTTGACCAATGGACTTTGTTATACTTGATGTGGGGCCTTTGTTATACTCGATCTGGGGACTTTGTTATACTCTTGTAGGGGACTTTGTTATACTCCATCAGGGGACTTTTTTATACTCGACCAGAGGACTTTGTTATACTCGATCAGGGGACTTTGTTATACTCGACCAGGGCACTTTTTTATACTTGTACAATGGACTTTGTTATACTCAATGAGGGGCCTTTGTTACACTCGAACAGGGACTTTGTTATACTCGACCAGCGGACTTTGTTATATGCGATCGGGGGACTTTTTTATACTCGATCAGGGACTTTGTTATACTCAACCAGAAGACTTTGTTATATTCGATCAGGGGACATTGTTATACTCAATCAGGGGACTTTCTTATAATCGAGCAGGGGGCTTTGTTATACTCGATCAGGGGACTTTGTTATGCTCGATCTGGAGACTTTGTTATACTGGGCCAGGAGACTTTGTTATACTCGATCAGGTGGGGTATGTTATACTCGATCATGGAACTTTGTTATACTCGATCAGGGGACTTTGTTATACTCGATCAGAGGACTTTGTTATACTCGTCCAGGGGGCTTTGTTATACTAGGATCAGGGGACTTTGTTATTCTCGACCAAGGGACTTTGTTATACTCGCCCAGAGGCCTTTGTTATACTCGGTCAGGGGACTTTGTTATAATCGATCAGGGGACTTTCCTATGCTCGATCTGGGGACATTGTTTTACTCGATCAGGGGATATGTTATATTCGATCAGGGGCCTTTGTTATACTCATCCAGAGGACTTTGTTATACTCGATCAGGGGACTTTGTTATACACAATAAGGGGACTTTGTTATACTCGAGCAGGGGATATGTTAATCTCGATTAGGGGACTTTGTTATACTCGACTAGGGGACTTTGTTATACTCGATCAGGAGGCTTTGTTATACTCGACCAGGGGACTTTTTTATACTTGACCAATGGACTTTGTTATTTTCGATGAGGGGCCTTTGTTATACTCTATCATGGGACTTTTTTATACTCGACCAGAGGATTTTGTTTTACTCGATCAGGGGATATGTCATACTCGATCAGGGGACTTTGTTATACTCAACCAGAGGACTTTGTAATACTCGATCAGGGGACTTTGTTATACACAATCAGGTGACTTTGTTATACTCGAGCAGGGGGCTTTGTTATACTTGATCAGAGGACTTTGTTATACTCGATCAGGAGGCTTTGTTTTGCTCGTTCAGGGGACTTTGTTATACTCGATCAGGGAACTTTGTTATACTCGTCCAGGGGGCTTTGTTATACTAGGATAAGGGGACTTTGTTATTGTCGACCAGGGGACTTTGTTATACTCGCCCAGAGGCCTTTGTTATATTCGACCAGGGGACTTTTTTATACTTGACCGATATACTTTGTTATACTCGAAGAGGGGCCTTTGTTATACTCGATCAGGGGCCTTTGTTATACTCGATCAAGGGATTTTCTTATATTCGAGCAGGGGGCTTTGTTATACTCGATCAGGGGACGTTGTTATATTCGATCAGGAGGCTTTGTTATACTCGATCAGGGGACTTTGCTATACTCGACCAGGGGACATTGTTATACACGATCAGGGGACTTTGTTATACTCGACCAGGGGACTTTTTTATACTTGACCAATGGACTTTGTTATACCGATGAGGGCCTTTGTTATACTCGATCAGGGGCCTTTGTTATACTCGATCAGGGGACTTTGTTATACTCGATCAGGGGACTTTGTTATACTCGACCAGGGGACTTTTTTATACTTGACCAATGGACTTTGTTATACTCGATGAGGGGCCTTTGTTATAGTCGATCTAGGGACTTTGTTATACTCGAGAAGGCGACTTTGTTATACTCGATCAGGTTATTTTTTTATACTCAACCAGAGGACTTTGTTATACTCGATCATGGGACTTTGTTATACTCAATCAGGGGACTCTGTTATACTCGATTAGGGGCCTTTGTTTTACTCGATGAGCGGGCTTTGTTATACTCGACCAGGGGACTTTGTTATATTCGATCAGGGAACATTGGTATACTCGACCAGGGAACTTTTTTATAATTAATCAGGGGCCTTTGTTATACTCGTCCAGGGGGCTTTGTATACTAGGATCAGGGGACTTTGTAATTATCGATCAGGGGACTTTGCTCTGCTCGATCTGGGGACTTTGTTATACTGGGCCAGGAGACTTTGTTATACTCGATCAGGTGGATATGTTATACTCGATCAGGGGACTTTTTTATACTGGACCAGGGGACTTTGTTATACTTGATCAGGGGACTTTGTTATACTCGATCGGGGGACATTGTTATACTCGTCCAGAGGGTTTTGTTATACTAGGATTAGGGGACTTTGTTATACTCGATTAGGGGACTTTGTCTTACTCGATCAGGGCCCTTTGTTATACTCGACCAGGGGACTTTGTTATAATCGATCAGGGGACTTTGTTATGCTCGATCTGGGGACTTTGTTTTACAGGGCCAGGAGACGTTGTTATACTCGAGCAGGTGATATGTTTTACTCGATCAGGGTACTTTGTTATACTTGACCAGGGGACTTTGTTATACTCGACCAGGGGGCTTTGTTATACTCGATCAGGAGGCTTTGTTATACTCGATCAGGGGACTTTGCTATACTCGACCAGGGGACATTGTTATACACGATCAGGGGACTTTGTTATACTCGACCAGGGGACTTTTTTATACTTGACCAATGGACTTTGTTATACTCGATGAGGGGCCTTTGTTATACTCGATCAGGGGCCTTTGTTTTACTCGATCAGGGGACATTGTTATACTCGATCAGGGGACTTTCTCATATTGGAGCAGAGGGCTTTGTTATACTCGATCAGGGGACTTTGTTATACTCGATGAGGAGGCTTTGTTATACTCGATCAGGGGACTTTGCTATACTCGATCAGGGGACTTTGTTATACTCGATCAGGGGACTTTGATATACTCGATCTAGGGACTTTGTTATACTCAATCAGGGGACTCTGTTATACTCGATTAGGGGCCTTTGTTTTACTCGATGAGCGGGCTTTGTTATACTCGACCAGGGGACTTTGTTATATTCGATCAGGGAACATTGGTATACTCGACCAGGGAACTTTTTTATAATTAATCAGGGGCCTTTGTTATACTCGTCCAGGGGGCTTTGTATACTAGGATCAGGGGACTTTGTTATACTCGGTCAGGGGACTTTGTAATTATCGATCAGGGGACTTTGCTCTGCTCGATCTGGGGACTTTGTTATACTGGGCCAGGAGACTTTGTTATACTCGATCAGGTGGATATGTTATACTCGATCAGGGGACTTTTTTATACTGGACCAGGGGAATTTGTTATACTTGATCAGGGGACTTTGTTATACTCGATCGGGGGACTTTGTTATACTCGTCCAGAGGGTTTTGTTATACTAGGATTAGGGGACTTTGTTATACTCGATTAGGGGACTTTGTCTTACTCGATCAGGGCCCTTTGTTATACTCGACCAGGGGACTTTGTTATAATCGATCAGGGGACTTTGTTATACTCGATCAGGGGACTTTGTTATACTTGACCAGGGGACTTTGTTATACTCGACCAGGGGGCTTTGTTATACTCGATCAGGAGGCTTTGTTATACTCGATCAGGGGACTTTGCTATACTCGACCAGGGGACATTGTTATACGATCAGGGGACTTTGTTATACTCGACCAGGGGACTTTTTATACTTGACCAATGGACTTTGTTATACTCGATGAGGGGCCTTTGTTATACTCGATGAGGGGCCTTTGTTATACTCGATCAGGGGACTTTGTTATACTCGATCAGGGGACTTTCTCATATTCGAGCAGAGGGCTTTGTTATACTCGATCAGGGACTTTGTTATACTCGATGAGGCTTTGTTATACTCGATCAGGGGACTTTGCTATACTCGATCAGGGGACTTTGTTATACTCGATCAGGGGACTTTGATATACTCGACCAGGGGACTTTTTTATACTTGACCAATGGACTTTGTTATACTCGATGAGGGGCCTTTGTTATACTCGATCTAGGGACTTTCTTATACTCGAGAAGGCGACTTTGTTATACTCGATCAGGTTACTTTTTTATACTCGACCAGAGGACTTTGCTATACTCGATCAGGGGATATGTTATACTCGATCAGGGGACTTTGTTATACTCAACCAGAGAACTTTGTTATACTCGATCATGGGACTTTGTTATACTCAATCGGGGGACTTTGTTATACTCGATTAGGGGCCTTTGTTATTCTCGATGAGGGGGCTTTGTTATACTCGACAAGGGGACTTTGTTATATTCGATCAGGGAACATTGGTATACTCGACCAGGGAACTTTTTTTATAATTAATCAGGGGACTTTGTTATACTCGATCAGGGGAATTTGTTATACTCGACCAGGGGACATTTTATACTTGACCAATGGACTTTGTTATACTCGATGAGGGGCCTTTGTTATACTCGACCAGGGGACTTTGTTATACTCGATCAGGAGGCTTTGTTATACTCGACCAGGGGACTTTTTATACTTGACCAATGGACTTTGTTATACTTGATGAGGGGCCTTTGTTATACTTGATGAGGGGCCTTTGTTATACTCGATCTGGGGACTTTGTTATATTCTAGTAGGGGACTTTTTTATACTCCATCAGGGGACTTTTTTATACTCGACCAGAGGACTTTGTTATACTCGATCAGGGGACTTTGTTATACTTGACCAGGGGACTTTTATATACTTGACCAATGGACTTTGTTATACTCAATGAGGGGCCTTTGTTACACGCGATCAGGGACTTTGTTATACTAGACCAGCGGACTTTACTATATGCGATCAGGGGACTTTTTTATACTCGATCAGGGACTTTGTTATACTCAACCAGAGGACTTTGTTATACTCGATCAGGGGACATTGTTATACTCAATCAGGGGACTTTCTTATACTCGAGCAGGGGGCATTGTTATACTCGATCAGGGGACTTTGTTATGCTCGATCTGTGGACTTTGTTATACTGGGCCAGGAGACTTTGTTATACTCGATCAGGTGGGGTATGTTATACTCAATCAGGGAAGTTTGTTATACTCGATCAGGGGACTTTGTTATACTCGATCAGGGGACTTTGTTATACTCGTCCAGGGGGCTTTGTTATACTAGGATCAGGGGACTTTGTTATTCTCGACCAAAGGACTTTGTTATACTCGTCCAGAGGCCTTTGTTATACTCGGTCAGGGGACTTTGTTATAATCGATCAGGGGACTTTGCTATGCTCGATCTGGGGACTTTGTTTTACTCGATCAGGGGATATGTTATACTCGATCAGGGGCCTTTGTTATACTCAACCAGAAGACTTTGTTATACTCGATCAGGGGACTTTGTTATACACAATCAGGGGACTTTGTTATACTCGAGCAGGGGATATGTTATACTCGATTAGGGGACTTTGTTATACTCGACCAGGGGACTTTGCTATACTCGATCAGGAGGCTTTGTTATACTCGACCAGGGGACTTTTTTATACTTGACCAATGGACTTTGTTATACTCGATGAAAGGCCTTTGTTATACTCGATCAGGGGACTTTTTATACTCGACCAAAGGACTTTGTTTTACTCGATCAGGGGATATGTTATACTCGATCAGGGGACTTTGTTATACTCAACCAGAGGACTTTGTTATTCTCGATCAGGGGACTTTGTTATACACAATCAGGGGACTTTGTCATACTCGATTAGGGGCTTTTGTTATACTCGATGAGGGGCTTTGTTATACTCGACCAGGGGACTTTCTTATACTCGATCAGGGGACTTTCTTATACTCGAGCAGGGGGCTTTGTTATACTTGATCAGGGGACTTTGTTATACTCGATCAGGGGGCTTTGTTATACTAGGATAAGGGGACTTTGATATTTTCGACCAGGGGACTTTGTTATACTCGCCCAGAGTTCTTTGTTATATTCGACCAGGGGACTTTGATATACTCGAGAAGGCGACTTTGTTATACTCAATCAGGTTACTTTTTTATACTCGACCAGAGGACTTTGCTATACTCGATCAGGGGCCTTTGTTATACTCGATCAAGGGACTTTCTTATACTCGAGCAGGGGGCTTTGTTATACTCGATCAGGGGACTTTTTTATACTCGATCAGGCGGCTTTGTTATACTCGATCAGGGGACTTTGCTATACTCGATCAGGGGACTTTGTTATACTCGATCAGGGGACTTTGTTATACTCGTCCAGGGGACTTTTTTATACTTGACCAATGGACTTTGTTATACTCGATGAGGGGCCTTTGTTATACTCGATCTAGGGACTTTGTTATACTCGAGAAGGCGACTTTGTTGTACACGATCAGGTTACTTTTTTATACTCGACCAGAGGACTTTGCTATACTCGATCAGGGGATATGTTATACTCGATCAGGGGACCTTGTTATACTCAACCAGAGGACTTTGTTATACTCGATCATGGGACTTTGTTATATACTCAATCAGGGGACTTTGTTATACTCGATTAGGGGCCATTGTTATACTCGATGAGGAGGCTTTGTTATACTCGACCAGGGGACTTTGTTATATTCGATCAGGGAACATTGGTATACTCGTCCAGGGAACGTTTTTATAAATTACCAGGGGACTTTGTTATACTCGATCAGGGGAATTTGTTATACTCGACCAGGGGACTTTTTATACTTGACCATTGGACTTTGTTATACTCGATGAGGGGCCTTTGTTATACTCGATCTAGGGACTTTGTTATACTCGAGAAGGGGACTTTGTTATACTCGATCAGGGGACTTTGTTATACTCGACCAGGGCACTTTGTTATGCTCGATCAGGGGACTTTCTTATACTCGAGCAGGGGTCTTCATTATACTCGATCAGGGGACTTTGTTATACTCGATGAGGAGGCTTTGTTATACTCGATCAGGGGACTTTGCTATACTCGACCAGGGGACATTGTTATACACGATCAGGGGACTTTGTTGCCTCGACAAGGGGACTTTTATACTTGACCAATGGACTTTGTTATACTGATGGGGGCCTTTGTTATACTCGATCAGGGGCCTTTGTTATACACGATGAGGGGCCTTTGTTATACTCGATCAGGGGACTTTGTTATACTCGTCCAGGGGGCTTTGTATACTAGGATCAGGGGACTTTGTTATTCTCGACAAGGGGACTTTGTTATACTCGCCCAGAGGCCTTTGTTATACTCGGTCAGGGGACTTTGTAATAATCGATCAGGGGACTTTGCTCTGCTTGATCTGGGGACTTTGTTATACTGGGCCAGGAGACTTTGTTATACTCGATCAGGTGGATATGTTATACTCAATCAGGGGACTTTTTCATACTGGACCAGGGGACTTTGTTATACTTGATCAGGGGACTTTGTTATACTCGATCGGGGGACTTTGTTATACTCGTCCAGGGGCTGTTATACTAGGATCAGGGGACTTTGTTATACTCGATTAGGGGACTTTGTCTTACTCGAAATCAGGGCCCTTTGTTATACTCGACCAGGGGACTTTGTTATAATCGATCAGGGGACTTTGTTGTATGCTCGTCTGGGGACTTTTGTTGCCACAGGGCCGCCAGAGACGTTGTTATACTCGAGCAGAGGATATGTATACTCGATCAGGACTTTGTTATACTTGACCAGGGACTTTGTTACTCGACTAGGGGACTTTGTTATACTCGATCAGGAGGCTTTGTTATACTCGATCAGGGGAATTTGCTATACTCGACCAGGGGACATTGTTATACACGATCAGGGGACTTTGTTATACTCGACCAGGGGACTTTTTTATACTTGACCAATGGACTTTTTATACTCGATGAGGGGCCTCTGTTATACTCGATCTAGGGACTTTGTTATACTCGAGAAGGCGACTTTGTTATTATACTCGATCAGGTTACTTTTTTATACTCGACCAGAGGACTTTGCTATACTCGATCAGGGGATGTGTTATACTCGATCAGGGGACTTTGTTATACTCAACCAGAGGACTTTGTTATACTCGATCATGGGACTTTGTTATACTCAATCAGGGAACTTTGTTATACACGATGAGGGGCCTTTGTTATACTCGATGAGGGAGCTTTGTTATACTCGACAAAGGGGACTTTGTTATATTCGATCAGGGAACATTGGTATACTCGACCAGGGAACTTTTTTATAATTAATCAGGGGACTTTGTTATAATCGATCAGGGACTTTTTTATACTTGACCAATGGACTTTGTTATACTCGATGAGGGGCCTTTGTTATACTCGATCAGGGGACTTTTTTATACTCGACCAGCGGACTTTGTTTTACTCGATCAGGGGACTTTGTTATACTCGTCCAGGGGGCTTTGTTATACTAGATCAGGGGACTTTGTTACACTCGATCAGGGGACTATGTTATACTCGACCAGGGGACTTTTTTATACTTGACCAATGGACTTTGTTATACTTGATGAGGGGCTTTTGTTATACTCGATCTGGGGACTTTGTTATACTCTAGTAGGGGACTTTGTTATACTCAATCAGGGGACTTTCTTATACTCGACCAGAGGACTTTGTTATACTCGACCAGGGGACTTTTTTATACTTGACCAATGGACTTTGTTATACTCAATGAGGGGCCTTTGTTACACTCGATCAGGGACTTTGTTATACTCGACCAGCGGACTTTGTTATATGCGATCAGGGGACTTTTTTATACTCGATCAGGGACTTTGTTATACTCAACCAGAGGACTTTGTTATACTCGATCAGGGGACATTCTTATACTCAATCAGTGGACTTTCTTATACTCGAGCAGGGGGCTTTGTTATACTCGATCAGGGGACTTTGTTATGCTCGATCTGGGGACTTTGTTATACTGGGCCAGGGGACTTTGTTATACTCGATCAGGCGACTTTGTTATACTCGATCATGGGACTTTGTTATCCTCAATCAGGGGACTTTGTTATACTCGATTAGGGGCCTTTGTTATACTCGATGAGGAGGCTTTGTTATACTCGACCAGGGGACTTTGTTATATTCGATCAGGGAACATTGGTATACTCGACCAGGGAATTTTTATATAATTAATCAGGGGACTTTGTTATACTGCATCAGGGGAATTTGTTATACTCGACCAGGGGACTTTTTTATACTTGACCAATGGACTTTGTTATACTCGACCAGGGGACTTTGTTATACTCGTTCAGGGGACTTTCTTATACTCGAGCAGGGGTCTTCGTTATACTCGATCAGGGAACTTTGTTATATTCGATGAGGAGGCTTTGTTATACTCGATCAGGGGACTTTGCTATACTAGACCAGGGGACATTGTTATACACGATCAGGGGACTTTGTTATACTTGACCAGGGGACTTTTTTATACTTGACCAATGGACTTTGTTATACTCGATCAGGGGCCTTTGTTATACTCGATCAGGGGCCTTTGTTATACTCGATGACAGGCCTTTGTTATACTCGATCAGGGGACTTTGTTATACTCGTCCAGGGGGCTTTGTATACTAGGATCAGGGGACTTTGTTATTCTCGACCAGGGGACTTTGTTATACTCGCCCAGAGGCCTTTGTTATACTCGGTCAGGGGACTTTGTAATAATCGATCAGGGGAATTTGCTCTGCTCGATCTGGGGACTTTGTTATACTGGGCCAGGAGACTTTGTTATACTCGATCAGGTTGATATGTTATACTCGATCAGGGGACTTCTTTATACTGGACCAGGGGACTTTGTTATACTTGATCAGGGGACTTTGTTATACTCGATCGGGGGTCTTTGTTATACTCGGCCAGGGGGCTTTGTTATACTAGGATGAGGGGACTTTGTTACACTCGATTAGGGTACTTTGTCTTACTCGATCAGGACCCTTTGTTATACTCGACCAGGGGACTTTGTTATAATCGATCAGGGGACTTTGTTATGCTCGATCTGGGGACTTTGTTTTACAGGGCCAGGAGACGTTGTTATACTCGAGCAGGGGATATGTTATAATCGATCAGGGGACTTTGTTATACTTGACCAGGGGACTTTGTTATACTCGACCAGTGTACTTTGTTATACTCGATCAGGAGGTTTTGTTATACTCGATCAGGGGTCTTTGCTATACTCGACCAGGGGACATTGTTATACACGATCAGGGGACTTTGTTATACTCGACCAGGGGACTTTTTTATACTTGACCAATGGACTGTTATACTCGATGAGGGGCCTTTGTTATATACTCGTTGGGGACGCACAGTATATAAGTCAGGACTGCCACTCGATAAAGGGGACTTTTTATACTTGACCAATGGACTTTGTTATATATACTCGATGAGGGCCTTTGTTATACTCCTGACCGGGGGACTTTGTTATACTCGATCAGGAGGCTTTGTTATACTCGACTAGGGCACTTTTTTATACTTGACCAATGGACGTTGTTATACTCGATGAGGGGCCTTTGTTATACTCGATCAGGGGACTTTTTTATACTCGACCAGAGGACTTTGTTTTACTCGATCAGGGGACTTTGTTATACTCGACCAGGGGACTTTTTTATACATGACCAATGGACTTTGTTATACTCAATGAGGGGCCTTTGTTACACTCGATCAGGGACTTTGTTATACTCGACTAGCGTACTTTGTTATATGCGATCAGGGGACTTTTTTATACTCGATCAGGGACTTTGTTATACTCAATCAGAGGACTTTGTTATACTCGATCAGGGGACATTGTTATACTCAATCAGGGGACTTTCTTATACTCGAGCAGGGGGCTTTGTTATACTCGATCAGGGGACTTTGTTATGCTCGATC